>NW_027596747.1:0-165299 GCF_964194155.1 Cetorhinus maximus | reverse complement strand
TTGCAGGGGGAGGAGGTGGGCAGGGTGAGTACGCGGGCAGGGTGAGGACGTGGGCAGAGCGAAGATGGTGGGCATGGGGAGGCCGTGGGGTGTCGAGGACACGGTCAGAGTGAGGGTGGGGCAAGTTGAGGGTGGGGCAGGTTGAGGACGTGGGCAGGGCGAGGACGCGGGCAAGGCGAGGACGCGGGCAGGGCGAGGACACGGGAAGGGCGAGGACACGGGAAGGGCGAGGACGCGGGAAGGGCGAGGACGCGGTCAGGGTGAGGACGTGGGCTGGTTGAGGGTGTGGGCAGGTCAAGCATGAGGTTTGTGGGAGGGTGTGGTCTGGGTGAGGGTGTGGTAAGGGTGAGTGTGTGGTTAGGGCGAGGTGCGGTCAGGGTGAGGTTGTGGCAGGGCGACGGCGTGGGCAGGGTGAGGACGTGGGCAGGGTGTGGACGGGGGCAGGGTGAGGACGCGGGCAGGGTGTGGACGGGGGCAGGGTGAGGACGCGGGCAGGGGTGTGGACGGGGGCAGGGTGAGTACATGGACGTGGGCAGGGCGAGTAAGTGTGAAGGGTGAGGAGGTGTGCAGGGGGAGGAGGTGGAGGGGGAGGACGTGGGCAGGGAGGGGAAGTGGGCAAGGGAGGACAAAGACGTGAGCAGAGCGAGGGTAAGGACAGCGTGAGGACGAGGGCAGGGTGAGGACGCGGGCATGGTGAGCACATGGACAAGGTGAGTACGCGGGCAGGGTGAGGATGTGGGCAGGGCGAGGGCGTGGGCAGGGCGAGGATGTGGGCAGGGTCAGGATGCTGACGCTGGCCGGGTGAGAATGAGTACATGGGCTGGTTGAACGTGTGGGCAGGTCGAGGACGTGGTTGTGGGAGGGTGTGTCAGGGTGAGGGTGTGTGAAAGGTGAGGATATGGGCAGGGTGAGTATGCGGGCAGGGTGAGGACGTGGGCAGAGCGAAGATGTGGGCATGGGGAGGCCGTGGGATGTCGAGGACACGGTCAGAGTGAGGGTGGGGCAAGTTGAGGGTGGGGCCGGGTGAGGATGTGGGCAGGGCGAGGACATGGGCAGGGCGAGGATGTGGGGAGGGTGAGGACATGGGCAGAGTGAGTACATGGACGTGAGCAGGGTGAGTACACGGGCAGTGTGAGTACGTGGCAAGATGAGTACGTGGGCAGGGTGAGGACGTGGGGAGGGTGAGGACGCGGGCAGGGTGAGGACGCGGGCAGGGTGAGGACGCGGGCAGGGTGTGGACGGGGGCAGGGTGAGGACGCGGGCAGGGTGTGGACGGGGGCAGGGTGAGGACGGGGGCAGGGTGTGGACGGGGGCAGGGTGAGTACATGGACGTGGGCAGGGCGAGTAAGTGTGAAGGGCGAGGAGGTGTGCAGGGGGAGGAGGTGGGCAGGGTGAGTACGCGGGCAGGGTGAGGACGTGGGCAGAGCGAAGATGTGGGCATGGGGAGGCCGTGGGGTGTCGAGGACACGGTCAGAGTGAGGGTGGGGCAAGTTGAGGGTGGGGCAGGTTGAGGACGTGGGCAGGGCGAGGACGCGGGCAAGGCGAGGACGCGGGCAGGGCGAGGACACGGGAAGGGTGAGGACGCGGGAAGGGCGAGGACGCGGGAAGGGCGAGGACGCGGTCAGGGTGAGGACGTGGGCTGGTTGAGGGTGTGGGCAGGTCGAGCATGAGGTTGTGGGAGGGTGTGGTCTGGGTGAGGGTGTGGTAAGGGTGAGTGTGTGGTTAGGGCGAGGGTGCGGTCAGGGTGAGGTTGTGGGCAGGGTGAGGACGTGGCCCAGGTGAGGACGTGGCCCAGGTGAGGACGTGGGCAGGGAGACGTGGGCAGAGGGAGGACATGGGCAGAGGGAGGACATGGGCAGAGGGAGGACATGGGCAGAGGGAGGTCATGGGCAGAGGGAGGTCATGGGCAGAGGGAGGTCATGGGCAGTGCCAGGAGTTGGTCAGGGCAAAGGGTGAGGGCGCGGAAAGCATTGGACGTGGTCAGGGGGAGTACGTGGTCAGGGGGAGAAAGTGGGCAGGGGTGGACGTGGGCAGGGTGACTACGTGGGCAGGGGGAGGACATGGGCAATGTGAGGATGTGGGCAGGGTATCGGTTTGTGCAGGGCGAAGAGGTGAGCAGGGCCACGACGTGGGCAGGATGAGGAAGTGGGCAGGGTGAGGACGCGGGCAGGGGGCGGGCGCGGGCAGGGGGCGGACGCGGGCATGGGACGACGTGGGCAGGGGAGGACGTGGGCAGAGGGAGGACGTGGGCAGAGGGAGGACATGGGCAGGGGAGGACATGGGCAGGGGAGGACATGGGCAGGGGAGGACATGGGCAGGGGAGGACATGGGCAGGGGAGGACATGGGCAGAGGGAGGACATGGGCAGAGGGAGGACATGGGCAGAGGGAGGTCATGGGCAGAGGGAGGTCATGGGCAGAGGGAGGTCATGGGCAGAGGGAGGTCATGGGCAGTGCCAGGAGTTGGTCAGGGCAACGGGTGAGGGCGTGGAAAGGGATTGGACGTGGGCAGGATGGAGGGACTGCTCAGGGCGAGGGTAAGGAGATGGTTAGGGCGAGGACATGGCCAGGACATGGACCTGGTCAGGGCGATGGTGCGGATGTGGTCAGGGCGAGGATGCGGGCGGGGGAGGACGTGGGCAGAGCGAGGACGTGGGCAGAGCGAGGACGTGGGCAGAGCGAGGACGTGGGCAGAGCGAGGACGTGGGCAGAGCGAGGACGTGGGGAGTGAATGGATGTGGGCAAGGTGAGGATGTGGTCAGGGGATCGGTTTGGGCAGGGCGAAGACATGGGCAGGGCCACGATGTGGGCAGGGCGAGGACGTGGGCAGGGCGAGGACGTGGGCAGGGCGAGGACGTGGGCAGGGCGAGGACGTGGGCAGGGCGAGGGTAAGGACAGGGTGAGGGCGAGGACCTGCTCAGGGCGAGGGTAAGGACATGGTTAGGGCGAGGACCTGCTCAGGGCGAGGGTAAGGACATGGTTAGGGCGAGGACCTGGTCAGGGCAATGGTGAGGACGTGGGCAGGGGGAGGACGTGGGCAGGGGGAGGACGTGGGCAGGGGGAGGACATGGGCAGGGGGAGGACGCAGGGAGGGCGAGGACGCAGGGAGGGCGAGGACGCGGTCAGGGTGAGGGTGAGGGTGGGGCAGGTTGAAGGTGTGGGCAGGGTCAGAACGTGGGCAGGTCAAGGACGTGGGCAGGGTGAGGACAAAGACGTGAGCAGAGAGAGGGTAAGGACAGCGTGAGGACGCGGACAGGGTGAGGACGCGAGCAGGGTGAGGACGTGGGCAGGGTGAGGACGTGGGCAGGGTGCTGACACGGGCAGGCTGAGGACGAGGACGTGGGCCGGTGGAGGATGTGGGCAGGACGAGGACATGGTCAGGGTGAAGACGTGTGAATGGTGAGGATATGGGCAGGGTGAGTACGGGGGCAGGGTGAGTACGTGGACAGGGTGAGGACGTGGGCAGGGGAGGACGTGGGCAGGGGAGGACGTGGGCAGGGGAGGACGTGGGCAGGGGAGGACGTGGGCAGGGGAGGACGTGGGCAGGGGAGGACGTGGGCAGGGGAGGACGTGGGCAGGGGAGGACGTGGGCAGGGGGAGGGTGTGAGCAAGGCGAGGATGTGGGCAGGGCGAGGACGTGGGGAGAGTGAGGACGTGGGCAGAGTGAGCACGTGGGCAGGGTGAGGATGTGGGCAGGGCGAGGACGTGGGCAGGGCGAGGACATAGACGTGAGCAGAGCGAGGGTAAGGACAACATGAGGACGCGGGCAGGGTGAGGACTTGGGCATGCTGAGGACATGGACAAGGTGAGTACGCGGGCAGGGTGAGGATGTGGGCAGGGCGAGGACGTGGGCAGTGCGAGGACGTGAGCAGGGTCAGGTTGCTGACGCGGGCAGGGTGAGAACGAGGACGTGGGCTGGTTGAGCGTGTGGGCAGGTCGAGGATGTGGTTGTGGGAGGGTGTGTCAGGGTGAGGGTGTGTGAAAGGTGAGGATATGGGCAGGGTGAGTACGCGGGCAGGGTGAGGACGTGGGCAGAGCGAAGACATGGGCATGGGGAGGACGTGGGGTGTCGAGGACACGGTCAGGGTGAGCGTGAGGGTGGGGCAGGTTGAGGGTGGGGCAGGTTGAGGGTGTGGGCGGGGTGAGGACGTGGGCGGGGTGAGGACGTGGGCGGGGTGAGGACGTGGGCGGGGTGAGGACGTGGGCAGGGGAGGACGTGGGCAGGGGAGGACGTGGGCAGGGGAGGATGTGGGCAGGGGGAGGGTGTGAGCAGGGCAAGGATGTGGGCAGGGTGAGGACATGGGCAGACTGAGGACGTGGGCAGGGGGTGGACGTGGGCAGGGGGAGTATGTGGGCAGGGGGAGGACGTGGGCAGGGGGAGGACGTGGGCAGGGGAGGACGTGGGCAGGGGGAGGACGTGGGCAGGGTGGCGACGTGGGCAGGTTGGGGACGTGGGCCGGGCGAGGACAAAGACGTGAGCAGAGCGAGTGTAAGGACAGCGTGAGGACGCGGGCAGGGTGAGGACATGGACAAGGTGAGTACGCGGGCAGGGTGAGGATGTGGGCAGGGCGAGGACGTGGGCAGGGCGAGGACGTGAGCAGGGTCAGGGTGCTGACGCGGGCAGGGTGAGAACGAGGACGTGGGCTGGTTGAGCGTGTGGGCAGGTCGAGGATGTGGTTGTGGGAGGGTTTGTCAGGGTGAGGGTGTGTGAAAGGTGAGGATATGGGCAGGGTGAGTACGCGGGCAGGGTGAGGACGTGGGCAGAGCGAAGACGTGGGCATGGGGAGGACGTGGGGTGTCGAGGACATGGTCAGGGTGAGCGTGAGGGTGGCGCAGTTTGAGGACCTGGGCAGGGCGAGGACCCGGGCAGGGCGAGGACCTGGGCAGGGCGAGGACCCGGGCAGGGCGAGGACCCGGGCAGGGCGAGGACGCGGGCAGGGCGAGGACGCGGGCAGGGCGAGGACGTGGGCCGGTTGAGGGTGTGGGCAGGTCGAGAATGTGGTTGTGGGAGGGTGTGGTCAGGCTGAGGATGTGGTAAGGGTGAGTGTGTGGTTAGTGCGAGGGTGCGGTCAGGGTGAGGGTGTGGGCAGGACGATGACGTGGGCAGGGCGATGACGTGGGCCGGGCGAGGACGTGGGCCGGGCGAGTACGTCGGCCGGGCGAGTACGTCGGCCGGGCCAGGACGCGGGCCGGGCCAGGACGTGGGCAGGGCGAGGACGTGGGCAGGGCGAGGACGTGGGCAGGGCGAGGACATGGGCAGGGCGAGGACGTGGGCAGGGCGAGTTCTTGGACGTGAGCAGGGTGAGTACACGGGCAGTGTGAGTACGTGGCAAGATGAGTATGTGGGCAGGGTGAGGACATGGGGAGGGTGAGAACGTGGGGAGGGTGATGATGCGGGCAGGGTGAGGATGCGGGAAGGGTGTGGACGTGGGCAGGGTGTGGGCGGGGGCAGGGTGTGGACGGGGGCAGGGTGAGTACATGGACGTGGGCAGGATGAGTATGCGGGCAGGGTGAGTACGTGGCAAGACAAGTACTTGGGCAGGGCGAGTAAGTGTGAAGGGCGAGGACGCGGGCAGGGGAGGGTGTGGGCAAGGCAAGAACATGGGCAGAGCGAGGACGTGGGCAGAGCGAGGACGTGGGCAGAGCGAGGACATGGGCAGGGGGAGGACGTGGGGAGCGTGAGGATGTGGGCAGGGGGAGGTCGTGGGTAGGGCGAGGATGTGGGCAGGGGTGGACGTGGGCAGGGGACAGATGTGGGCAGGGGACAGACGTGGGCAGGGGAGGACGTGGGCAGGGGAGGACGTGGGCAGGGGAGGACGTGGGCAGGGGCAGACGTGGGCAGGGGGCGGACGTGGGCAGGGGGCGACGTGGGCAGGGGGCGACGTGGGCAGCGGACGACGTGGGCAGCGGACGACGTGGGCCGCGGACGACGTGGGCAGCGGACGACGTGGGCAAGGGAGGACGTGGGCAGGGGAGGACATGGGCAGGGGAGGACATGGGCAGAGGGAGGACGTGGGCAGAGGGAGGTCATGGGCAGTGCCAGGAGTTGGTCAGGGCAAAGGGTGAGGGCGTGGAAAGGGATTGGACGTGGGCAGGATGGAGGGCCTGCTCAGGGTGAGGGTAAGGAGATGGTTAGGGCGAGGACGTGGCCAGGACATGGACCTGGTCAGGGCATTCGTGAGGATGTGGTCAGGGGGAGGACGTGGGCAGAGTGAGGACGTGGGCAGAGCGAGGACGTGGGCAGAGCGAGGACGTGGGGAGTGAATGGATGTGAGCAGGGTGAGGACGTGGGCAAGGTGAGGATGTGGGCAGGGGATCGGTTTGGGCAGGGCGAAGACATGGGCAGGGCCACAATGTGGGCAGGGCGAGTACGTGGGCAGGGCGAGTACGTGGGCAGGGCGAGGACGAGGGCAGGGCGAGGACGAGGGCAGGGCGAGGACGAGGGCAGGGCGAGGAATTGGGCAGGGTGAGGAATTGGGCAGGGCGTGGACGTGGGCAGGGTGAGGACGTGGGCAGGGCGAGGACCTGCTCAGGGCGAAGGTAAGGACATGGTTAGGGCGAGGACGTGGCCAGGACATGGACCTGGTCAGGGCAATGGTGAGGACGTGGTCAGGGCGAGGACACGGGAAGGGCGAGGACGCGGGCAGGGGGAGGACGCGGGCAGGGGGAGGACGCGGGCAGGGGGAGGACGCGGGCAGGGGGAGGACGTGGGCAGGGGGAGGACGTGGGCAGGGGGAGGACGTGGGCAGGGGGAGGACGTGGGCAGGGTGACTACGTGGGCAGGGTGACTAGGTGGGCAGGGCCACGACACGGGCAGGGTGAGGACATGGGCAGGGTGAGGACATGGGCAGGGCGAGGACGTGAGCAGGGCGAAGACGTGGGCAGAGCGAAGACGTGGGCAGAGCGAGGACGTGAGCATTGTGAGGACGTGGGCAGAGTGAGGATGTGGGCAGAGTGAGGACATGGGCAGAGTGAGGGCGTGGGTAATGTGAGGACGTGGGTAGGGTGAGGACGTGGGTAGGGTGAGGACGTGGGTAGGGTGAGGACGTTGGCAGGGTGAGGGCGCGGGCAGGGTGAGGATGCGGGCAGAGTGAGGACGTGGGTATGGTGAGGATGTGGTCAGAGAGAGGGCGTGGGCAGTGTGAGGATGTGGGGAGGGTGAGGACATGGGGAACTTGAAGACGTGGGGAGAGTGAGGACATGGGGAGCCTGAGGACGTGGGGAGCCTGAGGACGTGGGCAGGGCGGGGTCATGGGCAGGGCGAGGGCGTGGGCAGAGGGAGGAAGTGGGCAGGGGAGGACGTGGGTAGGGTAAGGACGTTGGCAGAGTGAGGGCGCGGGCAGGGCGAGGATGCGGGCAGGGCGAGGACATGGGCATGGTGAGGACGTGGGCATGGTGAGGACATGGGCATAGTGGGGACATGGGCAGGGTAAGGACTTGGGGAGGGTGGGGACATGGGCAGGGGCAGGGTGAGGGCATGTGCAGGGTGAGAGCCTGGGCAGGGCGAGGACGTGTGCAGGGTGTGGACGTGGGCAGGGTGAGGACGTGGCTAGGGCGAGGACGTGGGGAGCCTGAGCACGTGGGCAGAGTGAGGACATGGGGATGGTGAGGATGTGGTCAGGGAGAGGACGTGGGGAGCGTGAGGACTGGGGAGCCTGAGGACGTGGGCAGGGTGAGGACGTGGGCAGGGTGAGGACATGGGCAGGGTGAGGACATGGGCAGGGTGAGGACATGGGCAGGGTGAGGACATGGGCAGGGTGAGGACATGGGCAGGGTGAGGACGTGGGCAGGGGGTGGGCCTGGGCATGGTCAGGGTGAGGACATGGTCAGGGTGAGGACGTGGGCAGGATGAGGACCTGGTCAGGGCGCGGGTGAGGACGTTTGCAGGACGAGGACCTGGTCAGGGCGAGGGCGAGGACGTGGTCAGGTGGAGGACGTGGGCAGGATGAGGACGTGGGCAGTGCAAGGGCATGGGGAGGGCGAGGACGTGGGCAGGGTGAGGACGTGGGCAGGGTGAGGACTTGGACGCGGTCAAGACGAGGACGTGGGGAGGGTGATCACGTGGTCAGGGTGAGGGTGTGGTCAGTTTGAGGATATGGTCGGGAGAGGATATTGTCAAGGGACGGTTGTGGGCAGGGGTAGGACATGGGCAGGGGAAGGACTTGGGCAGGGGGAGGGCGTGGGCAGGGGGTGAATATGGGCAGGGTGTGAACATGGGCAGGGGAAGGGGCAGGGGAGGGCGTGGGCAGAGGAGGGCGTGGGCAGGGCGAGGACGCGGGCAGGTCGAGGACGCGGGCAGGGCGAGGATGTGGGCAGGGCGAGGGTAAGGTCGTGGGGAGGGTGAGGACGTGGCCGGGGGAGTGTGTGGGCAGGGTGAGGGAGTTGTCAGGTGGAGGAGGTGGGCAGTGTGAGGACATGGGGAGGCTGAGGACGCAGACAAGTTGAGGACGAGGACGTGGGCAGGGTGAGGACGTGGTCTCAGTGAGGGTGTGGTCAGAGCGAGGACGCAGGCAGGGCGAGGACGTGGGCAGAGCGAGGGTAAGGTCGTGGGGAGGGTGAGGACGTGGCCGGGGGAGTGTGTGGGCAGAGCAAGGGAGTTGTCAGGTGGAGGAGGTGGGCAGTGTGAGGACGTGGGGAGGCTGAGGACGCAGGCAGGTTGAGGACGAGGATGCGGACAGGGTGAGGACGTGGCCTCAGTGAGGGTGTGGTCAGAGTGAGGACGCAGGCAGGGCGAGGACGTGGAGAGGGTGAGGTCACAGGTAGGGACGTGGGAAGGGTGACGGCGAGGATGTGGGGATGGTGAGGTCGCGGGTAGGGATGTGGGCAGGGTGAGGGCGAGGATGTGGGGAGGATGGTTCTGGATGACAGAAAGTTTAAGATGACAGTGTAGGGGAGCAGCCAGGTGTTTATTGGAATAGTCAGGTCCAGTTGAAATGAGGATTTCAGCAGCAGTCAATTCGGACAAAGGCAGAGTGAACCGATTTGACGGAGGTGGAATTAGGGGGTCTTAGTGATGGTAAGAACATGAATTTCAGCTCTGGATCTAATGTGACACCAATATTGTGAACAACCTGGTTTGAGACTATTGCCAGGGAGAATGGAGGAGTTGAAAGCGAGAGAATAGAATTTCAGCAGGAGGCAAAGTCGATGGTTTTGGCTTCTCAGTATTTAATTGGAGACTTTTCTGTACAACTAATGCTGGATATGAGATAAGTGCTCTAATAGCTCACAGATCATGGAGGAGTGAAGCAATGTGCTGTTGAGCTGCAACTGTGTGTCTTCAATGTGCTGGTGAAAAATAGCATTGTGCTTTTGAATTGTAACACCCTGGGGAAGCATGGAGGTGACAAATGGGAGGCCGCCAAGGATAGATCCGGGGTGGGACAGTGGCGGGGAGCTGTGAAGGTGCATGAGCGAGAAGGGAAGCCTCTTCAAGTGGTACTTGGGCTGTAACTGCTTCGACAAGAATGGAACAGCGTGAGAGCTGTTCCACACAGCTAGAGGATGGCAAAGAGGTGTTGGAGGGAGATGGTGTGGTCAGCCGTGACACAGCGTGCAGGCAGGTCTAAAAGGAAAAGAGGGTAGCTTTAGAGTTATCTTGATAATTTTTGAAGGGGTGGAGCAGGTATGATTGGCCCATAGCCAAACCATTGCAGCGAACACTGAGATCATTATTCAACATTCCCATTTAACAGAACACTGAGAATTATCCAAACTTTACCTCGATCATAAGTTGCGATTGCTTTCAGCTTCCTGTCAGCTTCTTGTTCTTTCTCCATATCTGCTCCCACGAAAGCAAGGGCATAGGCAGTGATTGCAATCGTGTGAGGCTGGATTATATTCGGCAATGCCTTATGCAAAAAATCAACAGCATTTCCAATGCTTTTTTCCTGAGGACACAAAAGCAAAGGTGAGAAATGAAATGGTTGTGAAATATTTGGCCCACTTCCTTCCCGACATCTCAAATATTGGCCTTGTTGAAGGTGCCCACTTCCCGCTAAGAAATAAACTTGAAAAAGCTGGTATTGTTGGAGGAGTTGCATTCCAACAAATGGTGCCTAATCCAGAGAATTCTGACTCCCTTCTGATCTAAAATTGTCCTACACTAAGGTATCAATTAATGGAAAATCTATCTTGTAGTTTCACACCTGGAATGGGTATTTCTTGCAATAGTTAGTCACAGTCATGTCAGCATCACACCATTAGTGTCAGTGTCACACCATTAATGCCAGTAACACACCATTAATGTCAGTATCACACCATTAGTGTCAGTATCACACCATTAGTGTCATTAGTGTCAGTATCACAGCATTATCACAGAATGATATGGAGCCAGAGGACATCGCTAGACTGTTGAATGAATACTTCATGCCCGTCTTCACCCAAAAGAATGAGGATGAAGGTATCAAACTCGGGGAGAGAGACTGCGAGGTTCTTAAGCAAATTGATATAGGGAGAGATAAGGTATTGGAGGTGTTGTCAGGCTTAAAAGTGGACAAATCTCCAGGTCCGGATGATTTGTGTCCCAGACTGCTGAGGGATGCAAGGGAGGAGATTGAAGGGGCTCTGACCCAAATTTTTAATTCCTTTCTGGTCACGGGGGAGGTGCCAGAGGACTGGAGAACAGCTAACGTGGTTCCACTATTTAAGAAGGATTGTAGAGATAAGCCAGGGAACTATAGGCCAGTGAGTCTCACGTCAGTGGTAGGGAAACTATAGGAGAAATTTCTGAAGGAGAGTATCTATCTCCACTTGGAGAGGCAAGGTTTGATCAGGAATAGTCAGCATGGCTTTGTCAGAGGGAGGTCATGCCTAACAAATTTGATTGAATTTTTTGAGGAGGTGACCAGGTGTGTGGATGAGGGTAATGCAATTGATGTAGCTGCACCCTGCACTGTCTGTACTCCACTAACGCCTCTGCTCATTTGCTTTCCTTGTACCTGCTAAAAGCCTCTCTTTTCTTTCTCATCGTAACCTGAATATCTCTGGTCATCCATGGTTCTCTGGGCTTGTTATTCCTTCCTATCACCCTAGAGGGAACATGATGAGCCTGTACCCTCCCCAATTCCCTTTTGAATACCTCCCCACTGTTCCTCTGTAGATTTCCCCACAAGTAACTGTTCCCGGTCTACCTTGGCCAGATCCTGCCTTATTTTACTAAAATCCACTCTCCCCCAATCCAAAACAGTTTTTTGCAACTTGTCGATTTCTTTGTCCATAACAAACTTAAACTGTACCATGTTGTGGTCGCTATCGTTAAAATGCTCGCCCACCACCACCTCAGCCACCTGTCCGGCTTCATTCCCCAGAATTAGGTCCAGCAATGCACCGTCCCTTGTTGGACCCCCTACATATTGACCTAAAAAGTTCTCCTGTACACATTTCAAGGAATCCACTCCATCCAAGCCCTTAACACTATGGCTAACCCATTTAATGTTGGGAAAGTTGGGAAAATCACCTAATATCACCAACCCTATTATTATTGTTTTTACACACCTCCACAAATTGTGCACATATTTGCTCCTCAATTTCCCACTGACTATCTGGGGGTCTATAATAAACACCTAATAATGTGGTTGCCCATTTTTTTATTTCTAAGCTCTACCCACAAAGCTTCATTCGATGCCCCCTCCAAGGTATCATCTCTCCTTACTGCAGTAACTGACTCCTTAACTAATAATGCAGCACCTCCTCCTCTTTTACCCCCTCCCCTATCTCGCCTGATGATTCTATATCCCGGAATGTTGAGCTGCCAATCCTGCCCTGCCCTCAACCACATCTCAGCGATGGCTACTATATCACAATTCTACATGTCAATCCTCACCCTTAACTCATCCGTTTTACTGGTAACACTCCTGGCATTAGAGGCCATCCAGCTTTGCCTTACTCCCTTGAAGCTTATTGCAGCTGTACTCCTTCTGACTTGATTGTTTTACTGTATTATGATGTGTCCCTATTCTGCTAACATTCTGTGTCCCCTCCCCCTGCCGAATTAGTTTAAACTCCTCCCAACAGCGCTAGCAAACCCGCCCGCAAGGATGTTAGTCCCGCTCTGGTTCAGCTGTAGACTGCGCCCCGCTTGTGGAGTTCCCACCTTCCCCAGAAACGGTCCCAGTGATCCAGGAATCTAAAACCCTCCCTCCTGCACCAACTCTTAAGCCACGTATTCATCTGTGCTATTCTCCTATTTCTGAGCTCGCTAGCACGTGGCACTGGGAGTAATCCAGAGATTACAAACCGAGAGGTCTTGCTGTTTAGTCTACTGCCTAACTCCTTGAATTCTTGATGCAAGACCTCATCCCTCTTTCTACCTATGTCATTGGTACCAACATGTACCATGAACTCTGCCTTATCACCCTCCCCCTTCAGGATGCCCTGCAGCCGTTCAGTGAATCCTGGGCCCTGGCACCAGGGAGGCAACATACCATCCTGGAGTCACGTTGATGGCCACAGTAGTGCCTATCTGTTCCCCTGACTATAGAATCCCCTATTACCATTGCTCTTCCTCCCTTCCTCCCCTCCTGTACAGACAGGCCGCTTGTGGTGCTAGAAGCTTGGCTCTGTCCGCACTCCCTGGAGGAACCAGTACCCTCATCAGCCTCCAAAACGGAATATCGATTTGCAAGCGGGACCCCTGAACTACCTGTCTGTTTCCCTTGGACTGCCTGGTGGTCACCCATTCCCTTCCTTCCTCAAGTCCCTTCATCTTTGGTGTGATCACCTCTCTAAATGTGCTATCTACGATGCTCTCAGAATCACAGACGCTCCACAGTGTCCCCAGCTGCCGTTCCAGCTCTGAAACCCAAGCTTCCAGGAGCTGCAGGTGGACACACTTCCTGCACACATGCTGGTCCCGGGCACTGGAAATATCCCCGGCTTCCCATGTGGAACATGAGGAGCACACCATGGCTTTGAGCGCTCCTGCCATGACTTATCCCTTTAAATTAAACCTTTTAAGTCAATTACTCTAGGGCCCTTCTTTCCTGATCCTCGTTACTGTAGAATATACAAACTGTAAACCACAAAAAGACCTTAAACTACAAGTGATTAAAGTAGTAAATAACTTACCCACTACTTACCAGTGATTCCTTTCCCTTGTAGCCTCTCCTGCTGCAGCACACTCTGATATCACACCATTAATGATATGGATAGGTTAGAAGAATGGCCAGACAAGTGGCAGCTGGAATTTAATATTGATAAGTGTGAGATGATGCATCTTAACAGATGGGATAGTAAAAGGAAATCTAGGCTTAATGGGACAGAGCAGACCTGGCAGTGTATGTACATCAATATTTCAAGGTGGCAGGTCAATTGAGAGGCTGGGTAGCAATGCAGCTGTGGTTTTTGGCTTTATGCAGTGTGGCATTGTGTACAAAATCAGGGGAGTTATACAGCACCTTATTAAATGTCACATTAGACCCAGATGTTCTTTTTAAAGGATGTGAGGGTCATTGGGAGGATGCATGAGGAATGTACCAGATTTATTTTATGGATGGGGGCTTTTAGTTTCAATGTTAGGTTGGAAAAGCTGCAGTTGTTCTCCTTGGAACAAAGGGGATTGAGGGGAACCTTCATCAAGGTCTGCAAAATGATCACAGGTTCAGAATACGTCGACGAGGACATATTCTTCCTTATAACTGATATAACAAAGACTACAGGGAGGCAGTATTATGGTTTTCGGCTATAGCTGCATGGAGGATGTGAGGGGGAGCTCTCTCGAGGCAACAGGTCGGAATTCCCTTAAACTCACCACCCACAAGGATGGTACAAACAAAATAATCAATACTGTTAAAGCAAAATTATATGGGCACTTTAAAGAAATAAACTTGCTCCAGGGTTCGAGCAGGGCCATGAAATTAACTGGATGGATCCATGGAGAGAATTCTGTAAATGACATTATGACATTGGGAGGTTTTTCCAAATTGCATCGAGTAGCTGAACAAGAAAGAAATGGCGACAGGTGGGAAATAGTTGCAGAAATTCAGACAATGTGTTGTCCAACAAAATTCTGCACTTTCCATCACAGTCAACCGGAACCCCAGGTGGGCAGGTGCAAAGCTTTGGTTATAAATTCACATTTGGCTCCAGTGCATAACAAGCACAATTCAATGATAAAAACAAAAAACTGCGGATGCTGGAAATCCAAAACAAAAACAGAATTACCTGGAAAAACTCAGCAGGCCTGGTAGCATCGGCGGAGAAGAATAAAGTTGACGTTTCGAGTCCTCATGACCCTTCAACAGAACTGAGTAAAATTAGGAGAGGGGTGAAATATAAGCTGGTTTAAGGTTCGGGGGGGAGTGGGTAGGAGAGAAGTGGGGTGGGGGGGTGGTGGTTGTAGGGACAAGCAAGCAGTGATAGGAGCAGATAATCAAAAGATGTCACAGACAAAGGAACAAAGAGGTGTTGAAGGTGATGATATTATCTTAGAGAATGTGCTCATTAAGAATGGATGGAAGGACACACAAGGTACAGCTCTAGTGGGGGTGGGGTGAAATAAGACTAACAGGGCATAAAAGGTATAAATTTAAAAATAATGGAAATAGGTGGGGAAAGAAAAATCTATATAAATTATTGGAAAAAACAAAAGGGAGGGGGAAGAAACGGAAAGGGGGTGGGGATGGAGGAGGGAGTTCAAGATCTAAAGTTGTTGAATTCAATATTCAGTCCGGAAGGCTGTAAAGTGCCTAGTCGGAAGATGAGGTGCTGTTCCTCCAGTTTGCGTTGAGCTTCACTGGAACAATGTAGCAAGCCAAGGACAGACATGTGGGCAAGAGAACAGGGTGGAGTGTTAAAATGGCAAGCGACAGGGAGGTTTGGGTTATTCTTGCGGACAGACCGCAGGTGTTCTGCAAAGCGGTCGCCCAGTTTGCGTTTGGTCTCTCCAATGTAGAGGAGACTGCATTGGGAGCAACAAATGCAGTAGACTAAGTTGGGGGAAATGCAAGTGAAATGCTGCTTCACTTGAAAGGAGTGTTTGGGCCCTTGGACGGTGAGGAGAGAGGAAGTGAAGGGGCTGGTGTTGCATCTTTTGCGTATGCGTGGGGAGGTGCCGTAGGTGGGGGTTGAGGAGTAGGGGGTGATGGAGGAGTGGACCAGGGTGTCCCGGAGGGAACGATCCCTACGGAATGCCGCCAGGGGGATGGTGAAGGGAAGATATGTTTGGTGGTGGCATCACGCTGGAGTTGGCGGAAATGGCGGAGGATGATCCTTTGAATGCGGAGGCTGGTGGAGTGATAAGTGAGGACAAGCGGGACCCTATCATGTTTCTGGGAGGGAGGAGAAAGGGTGAGGGCGGATGCGCGGGAGACTAGGACTCCATCTCATTCTCTCAGTTCCTTCGCCTCTGTCGCATCTGTTCTGATGATGCCACTTTCCAAAACTTTCCAAAACTGTTCCTCTGTCTTCCTTCTTCCTTAACCGAGGTTTTCCACCCACGGTGGTTGACAGGGCCCTCAACCATGTTTCCAAATTCCAAATCCGATTCAATAATCAATTTCCAAATTAAATTTAATAAATACTTGAAATGAAAGAAAATTAATTAAATTTCATTTGGAAATTGATTATTGAATCGGATTCCACTAGTCTTTCAGGCAGTGCATTCCAAATCACCTGAATCGGATGTTAAAATCTTTTGAAACCTACCATTAGTCTCTATATTAATATGATCATCAAATCTTCATAAATATTGAAGAAAAGTCATACGGACTTGAAACGTTAACTCTCCACAAATGCTGTCAGACCTGCTGAGTTTTTCCAGCAGCTTTTGTTTTTGTTTCTGATTTCCAGCATCCGCAGTATTTTGCTTATAAATATTGGCCTCGTCCCAAATCCAGCTTACACCGGCTTGGATTTTGGGCTCTGTGCTGAAGGAAGGCCAGTTACATTCCATTATACCAACAGCTGCTCAAAGTCTTTTCAGCAGCTTTAGAGTACGAACTTGCCCCAATGAAATGTCAATTCTAGCACAGCATCCTCTACAAGGGATCAGCAGAGTGTAAGCTAAGCAAGGGCAGCACTGCTCCTTCACAAATCACACAGAGTATAAAACAAGAAGCAGAAGATGCCATTGAAATCACGCATAGAAAGCAACATTTAAAGAGGGAACAAAATATGGGGTTAAAAGAGAGTGAGCGATAGTGAGACAAACAGAAAATGCTCAAAATGATCTTTAAAAATCTCAACACTAATTAAGTCCTGAACAAATAACAATCCGCTGTCATAAAGTCAAATGTTCAGGGCCAGAGATGTTGCTCAATAGAATTGTGACATCGCGCAATTTAGAGTCCACTTACTCCTGAATAGACTAGCCGTGAGCGTGCTTGTGCACTTAGTGGGTATTTGGTGGCTAAGTACAGCAATTCATGTATTTTCAAGCATTTCAGTGCTCAGCCAATCAGTTAGGTACCAGTATACTGAACCTGGACAAATCATACAATTTGTACAATTAAGCAGGGCAATTCTAGACAATCAAATTTATTTGTGCATATTTGGGCTCTGGAAACTGCTGTCCAATTTACACGTTAAAAACAGTGGGTGATGCCCACCTCACAATTAATCACAAGGTAAATTGCAACTCATTACATTCGTGTGTGTGTGCCTGAATGTGTGATTGTGTGCCTGTGTGTGCATGCATGTGCCTGTGTGTGTGTACCTGTGATGAAAACAAAATGAATAGTTCAAACATTTTTTTTGATAGCTTATTAATTTTATATATATTTCTGCAATGCATTTCCTAACTGTCGGTAAGGTGAATCATACAAAGATGCCAATGGTGTGACAAAAATTACAGTGAGTTAACTGACGCTCTTACCACTATTGCAATCTCTGCAATGTTATTCTGTTGGAAGGCAGCCAATGAATGCTTCAGTGCTATTGTCACAAAGGCCGTGATTGAAACATTGTTTTCAATTCCACCAACTCCACCCTATAGAAGAAAAAGACTCACATCACATATCTATAAAAATTACATGCTTTCTCACAGCCATGCAGTCTTACACGTGCATAGATCTAATAGAAGTGAACTGGCTACATAAGTGAAACATAATTTTTTTTAGCCGTCTGTAGTATTTCAGTTATGAAGAATGTATTACCCAGATGTGCTTTCTTGACCTGTGCAATCTCCTGGACTCATTTCCAGCACTGGAGGGGGTCGGACATGAGCTTCCTTGATTCCTTCCCTTATTTGCTCTGTGTATCCTTCCACAAAATTACATGGCTACAGAGAGATGTGGGAGGTGGAAGTGTGTGGCCATGATAGTCATGCTGTGGAGGCAGGCTCATCTACCAGCTGATCGTGTCCCACCTGCCTATTTTGTCCGTGCATGCAATACTTATTTCATATTTATTATTTTTATTTATATGCTGCCACTCAATATTTAACATTTAATTGAGGAATATTAAAATGATGTACGGCTAAAACTAGAATATGTTCCAAATATCTTTAGGAATTTAGACTCATGGGGCTGGATTTTACCGTTGGTGAGCGGGGGAGAGACCCGCTTGCCAAGGCGTAAAATGAGGCATGGTGACGTTGGGCGGAACTCCCGACGTCACCCCGCCCCATTTAAATTTTCAGGTAGGCGGGGGTGAAGCAAAATCAGCTGCGGGCCCGCCAACCTGTCAATGGCCACTTGAGCTTAATTGGCCTGCCCACGTAAAATGGTGCTGCGCCTCCAATCGGGGACGCCGATTGGAAGCGTGACCATACATGCCTGCCCATCAACATCCCCCCCCCCGCAACGGGGGGAAAATCAGCCCATGCAGTTTGAAGCAAGCAACGCAATATGATGCAAACACCAGAGAAGATATAAAAGTATATATTTAATTAGGCTTTGAAGGGGGTGTAATAACAGAGACCTGGGGTGCTTGTGCACAAATGTTTACAGGTGGTTGGACAATTTAGCAATACAATTAATGAAGCACATGTAACTTGGGATTGACACATAGAGTCATGGAGTAAAACAGGCAGGCAGCTATGGTACACTCATATAATTTATTAGTTCAACTCTAGCTGGAGTAGTTCAGCCAATAATGAACTTCTGAAGGGTGTGAATACCTCGAAAAAGGTAAAAATGGATTGACTGAAGTGATTCTAGTAAAGAGGGATTGCAGTTAAAGAGATAGACAGGAAGAACCAGGGCTGTTTGCCTTAGAGCAGCCAAGGCAGAGTTTTGATAGATGTGTTTAAAATCATGAAGGCGTTAGAACCAGTAAACAAAGAAAAAAAACTATTTTCAGTTGGAGAAGGATTGATAATGAGAGGACTTAAGGCAATTGAAAAGGAATGAGACTTTTTTTAAATGCAGCGATTTGTTAAAATTCGAAGTACACTGACTGATGGGCTGCTACATAAGATTCAAAATACATTTTTGTATGAATTGGAAACTGAATAACTATTTGAAAAGAAAGTATTGCTGGAGTATTGGGAAAGAGCAGAGGAGTTGGAATAATTCGATTGCTGTTCTAAAGATCCAATATAGCATCAAGAGGCAGCAGGTCCTCCTCCTGTTATTTGTTGGCTGGGAGACAACATAAGAAACACATATGGAGCAGAAACAAAGGCAATGCCAGGGGAAAGAATTATTATGAACGCAGTTGGAGAAATTAATCTTGGACGCTGACGCAATTCAATAAGGCTTCGAAGGGTTCTCAAAAGTCCCCCGCGGTATTCGGATCCACCGCAGTCAATGCGATGGCAAGTCAATGTGTTACCCTCCCAATGACATTTCAATGTTCGGGTCTTTTATGTAAGAACAATGGTCGATGTGCACATAGAGTATTTGTCAATGAAATTAACATTCAGAAGACACAAGCCATGGGGGAGTTTCGAGCTGGGAGGATGTGCAAACTGCAGAAATATGGAGAACAGACAGGTGACCATTGAATGGACAATAACAATCATTACTAATATCGACTGGAAACAACGGAACATAATGGACAGAGAGCAAAGTTACAAAGTGGGTATATAAAATGTACCTGCATTTTTCTGTCTATCACTGGATGGGGATCTTCAAAACCACCAGAGCTTTTCTGGCCTCGGATCAAGTAAGCAGTGGATTCCCGGATGAATCTGTCATTAACAACAATCTGGCTCCGCGCCATTGAGAGTATTTTAACAATGAACGCAGTCAACCTGAAAGGAGACAGATGGGTAATGTATGTGACATATAATTAAGCAACTTGGCTTCAAAATGCTCATTGGATGGGTGGAATTTACCCTGAGAAATGCCATTTGAAAGTGAACATTTCTAATTTGATTGTCAATCCCCAATTTCTCTCACTTCCCTATTAGTGTTCTAAGCTGAAACATCTGGAATTCCGGCCCGACACTTCTCCTGCTATTTACCTCGCTTTGATCGTTGAAAATACTCCTTAAAACCTATGGCTTCCGCAAATCTCATCCGCAGATCACATGTCCCAAACTCGCCTTAGGCAGGACCCTGTCTAATTTCGGTTGCAGTGAAATGCCTGAGGATGGACTGCTTTAATACAGAATAGGGGCAATACAAATTTTAGTGCTTGTGGTTGTTCTGATCAAATATTCTACAGAGTACAAATCAATCTACCACCCCGCCCCCTCCCCCGCCTTAAAACTAGCATCAGATTATTCCATGCTTTTAGGTTTCACCTCAGGAAATATGATATGGAGTCGCTTCACTTAACATTATCCTCCAATAATAGCTTCGTTCTCCCGAGAGTGAGAAATGTTCAGTGAGAACCGGTGTGAAGAATCATAGGGGTTAGTAACAGAGAAAGTGAAACTGTGACATGAATACAAAGTGGAACACCCACCACGTGCTGCTCGGGTAAGTTTTCCATGCACCATAGGATCCATCATCCTTCTTATATACTAGAATTCTGTTGTATCCTGGAAACAAAACATTCTGCATTAATTAAGGAGTAAACTTGCCTGAATGTATATTCTCGCTAAATTAAAAACAAAATACTGCGGATGCTGGAAATCTGAAACAATAACAGAAAATGCTGGAAAAACTCAGCAGGTCTAACAGCATCTGTAGAGAGAAAAAAACAGAATTAACATTTCGAGCCTGTATGATTCTTCTTCAGAGCAGAAGAAGAGTCATAGGGACTCGAAATGTTAACTCTGTTTTTTTTTTCTCTCTCCACAGATGCTGTTAGGCCTGATGAGTTTTTCCAGCATTTTCTGTTTTTGTTATATTCACGTTGCTTCACAATGTCCAATTACTCTCCAGACCCCTATGGTCTGGGGATGGTAGCTCAGAGGTGATCTATTGTCCTTGTGGGGTGGGTGGGGGGGGTGCAGTACAGATTCACCAGAATGATAGCCAGGCTAAAATGGGTTAAAGTGTGAGGAGAGGCTGCACAAGCAGCTCCTTGTGTTCTCTTGTCAATAGAAAATGGGGAGTTGATCTGATCAAGGTGCTTAAATGTTAAGATGATTGCATAGAGTAGAGAGAGAGAAATAATGGGGAAGTTCAAAACGTGAGAAGCTGATTTCAAAGTTAGAACTCAGCCTTTCAGGGTGGAAATCAGGGAGTGATTCTCAGAAATGATAGGTGAAATTTGTAATCCTCACCCCAGGACAGCAGCGCATGGTCATGTGACATTAAAAACAAAAAAAATTACTAAAACCAGGGGATCAGTTCAAAAAAGGACGGAGATGAGAATATTTTATTTTCTCTCTCAGAGAGTTGTGAATTTTTGTAACTCCCTTCCCCAGAGAGTGCTGGAGGCAGGGACATTGAATATTTTAAAGGCAGAGGTAGGTAAATTATTGACTCATAAGCAAAATACAGTTAATGCCAGAAACCTGAAATAAAAACAGAAAATTGTGGAAAAACTCAGCAGATATGGCAACATCTGTGGACTGAGAAACTGAGTTAAGCTTTGATTCCAACATGACTCTTGGTCGGAAGGTAAACTTCTCCTGGTGTTAACTGTTGCTGCCTTTGTTAGCTCACAAATCAAATGAAGCAACCTAAGCACTTCTATCAAACACTGCCTCACCAAAGATTTGGGAAGCACAGTTCCTGAGGGAGTGAAGCTGCAGAGGACATCATCATACTGTCAAAATGCATAAGTGCTGGCAATTGAAACTCCCCAGATAGCTACAAACACAGTAGTGGGATTTAGTTCCCATGGAATTAACATGCAGAAGGTACAATACAGACATGCTGGGCCGAATTGCCTCTTGCTGTGCTGCAGAATTCAATGATACCATGACCCAGGTTTCAACCTCAACTGGTTGCAATTCCATGTATGAGGAATTATCATAAAGTATTTTGTTACAAAACGTTAGAATAGAAACAATAAGATAATCATTTCAATAAAGCAAATTGATGCTTGGGGAAATAGCATCACCTGTTTCAATGTGAAAGATTGCTTCGTCCTTGCGTTCAGGCTTCAGCGAAATCCACTGATCGCTCTGGTCCAGATACTCGACAGCAAAGACAGTTGGAGCCATGTGCATAGCTGTTTGCTCTGCACAGCCTGTGGGCACCCTGATGAGCTCGTCAATCCCAGCAGCAGTTAGCGAGTTCTCCAGTGCCTCTCCTATTATTGTTCCTAAGATAACCCGGGTTGAAACATTAAGTTGCTTTTTTTTTCAGAAAACAAACAGTCTTTCTATTGTTTAAGGTAAAAATAAATGTCACTTCCTATGACCTTTGTGAAATGCTGAAATGTTTATCTGCATACATCAACATATTCAGAGCTGCAAATATCTTACATTGTGTGGTGCAGTGTCTTACCCTCTTGCCTCTGAATTGGGAAGTCATGGGTTCAAGTCCCAGTCCTGAGATTTGAACACCAATTCCAGTCCGACACTCTGAGTGCAGTATTGATGGACAGCTGCACTCACCTGCACTCACAAGGAGTATTACTGAGAGAGTGCTGCACTGCCTGCTGACCAGTACTGAGGGAGTGTTTTACTGTTGAATGGGCAGTAAAGGGAGAGGGCTGTGGTGTCCAAGGTGATAATGTTTGGAAGGCAATGCTAAACCAAGTCCTGTTGGTGCCTTTGGTTGGACCAAGGATCAATTAGCATACTTTGAAGGGCAAGAGAGGTTTCACTGATGCACTGGCACAGTAAGTAGTCCTCAATGAAGTCAACAAAATAATACACAATTTCTGTGCGAACACTGGCCATCACATTTAGCACAAAGATTCCTTGACTACACTTTACAAAGAACTTCATTGTCTTTAAAGCACTTGAGACTTCCTGAGGTAGCAACAGACGCTATATAAAAAGTCTTTCTTTCCTTCAAATGAATGTCCCAAACACTTTTTTTTCCCCTTCATCCTTTACCCCATGAAAATGGTGGTTTAATAAAGAAAACATAAGTCCTGGAACCCCTGTCCCTCGTCAAGGTGGTCTTTTCTCTCCATGCCACTGTCTGAGGGTCTGAGCTGAAGGACTTTCAATCAGGCATGTCCAGTTTAAGGTTTGCAAGTTTGAAGTCACACAAGGTTAAGGACTGAGAACCATTTCCTCCTCTTTTTTATTAATTCAAGGGGTGTGGGAGTCACTGGCTAGGCCAACATTTATTGTCCATCCCTAAGTTCAGGGGGCATTTGAGAGTCAACCACATTGATGTGGATCTGGAGTCATGTGCAGGGTCCATCAGCAATGGTTTCACAGTCATCATCAGATTTTAGTTCCAAATTTTCATTGAATTCAAATTTCACCATCTGCTGTGGTGGGATTTGAACCCAGGTCCTCAGCCTAGGTCTCTAGGTTGTCAGTGACAATACTACTATGCTACTGCCTCCCCCTGCTAAATGTTCATTCAATTTGCATGGTCTATCTACTAAGTTTAATTTTAAGCATGACAGATAATCCGATAGATGAACGCTGCAGGACACCTGAATGACTCTTTAATGATTATGCAGTGAAACAGCAGGACTAGTGGAGTGACATTGGACATTTGAAATAGCTCAGTCACCATCAGAACAATTTGTAAGCAGCAACTTAGAGCTAATATCACCCAATGAGTTTTGGGCAAATTCGCACTGGGATCAAAAAATCTTATTCCACTCCATCCAATCCCGTAGCATTCCACCCATTAAAATAAGTTATCATCCTTGCTACATTTATGCAATCAAAAATTAAACATTTCCGACTATGCAATCAAATACCCAATCCCTCATTAGCAAAGGTCAGAAAGCTCTAACTTCTATTCACCTCTCGGACGGATGTACAAATAATTGTCAGTGAAAGGGACCAAGTTGGAAGGTTCTTCTTCATATATTTCATAGGAGCTTTTTGCTGGAAAACAAGATGACGACAGATAAGCCTGAAAAAGCCTGCATCCATTTATCACAGACTCATTGAATGTCTGCTGTCAAACTATACTCCTTATACTTATCAGAAAACCATAGACATGAATACAATTACAATAAATTTTTTCTGAATAAAATAAAACCCCTCCAGAGCTGCCCCCAATTATTGGGGCGGGCAGTGATTGGGTGGGAGTATGGTGGATATAAGGCCAGGGAGTGAACTTGGCAGTTGTATAAAATGGTACATACCAATTGGCTGCCTAATTTATAATCCAACTGATTCGCCTTTCAATTTATACACTGATAGGTTGAGAGTGAGTGGTGGGGGGAGCCTCATATGGACCAGTTGACCGAATGGCCACTTCCAGTGCTGTAGACACTGTGCATTCTGGGCAATCTAAAGAAAGAACAGGTGGGGTGCAAAATGGGCAGTTCACTTATTCTTGCCGCCATTTCCTACCGATTCCCAGGATGGCAAGGTGTGTCACTAAACATGAGAGAGCAGAGTTGCACCTTCAATGACCTAAGCTCTTAGTTTAAAATCCTGTCTGCAGCAGTTGAAGCTGGAGTGACAATAAGGAAAGAACTTGCATTGTGTAACACCGTTCATGACCTCAGGATGTCCTGAGCTAGTTTATTCAAAAAGAAACACTTTAACTGTGCAGTGAATTTTGATTAACACAACCCAATGTGAGCAGAGGAAACTTGCTCAAGTCCTCGATGAAAAGGTAATCTGTCCTGCTTGATGTATATTTATTTATTCCTTTATAAATTCGCTGAGTGTGGGCATTGCTGGCAGGGCCAGCATTTATTGCCCATCCCTAGTTACCCTTGAGAAGGTGGTGGTGAGCTGCCTTCTTCAACTGCTTCAGTCCCAGTGGTGCAGGTACACCCACAGTACTGTTAGGGAGGGAGTTCCAGGATTTTGACCCATCGACAGTGAAGGAACGCCGATATAGTTTCGAGTCAGGATGGTGAGTGGCTTGGAGGAGATTTTCTAGGTAGTGGTGTTCCCATGCATCTGCTACCCTTGTCCTTCCAGATGGTAATGGTTGCACTTTGAGAGGTCAATATTGGCCACGGACAACAGTGATAACTCAACTGCTCTGCTTTCAAGTAATGGCCACAGGATATTTTACGCCCACCAGAGGGGCCAGATGGGCATTGGTTTAATGTGTCAACCAAAAGACGGCTCTCCTGAGAGAATTATGGGCTGGCGTGTCATTAATTAACCAGACCCTGCAGTGGGACTTGAAGCTCAAATGTCTCGCTGGGGTGAAAGGCACCTCCACCTCCAGGTGAAAGGCGATTTGTTTTGATTAATATTGCTTTAATAGGCTGTTTATCAAGAGCTGCAAGTGGGCAGAAGAGGAGAATAAAATCTCAAGGAGGTCAACTTCTATCAAGTGATAATGAATTCACAAACCTCTACACACTGCATCACACTAATGTATCTACTGTATTTAAGGAAACTGGCCGGGGTGGGAGGTGGGTGATCTCATGGGCATTTAATTGACCTTCATCTATTTTCTACCACCCCCACCCATCCCAATGTCTTTTTAATTTCGAGCCAGTGGGCCTTTAGAGTTATTTATGCCATAAAACAAGGTCAAATCAATACCAGGTCCCTGCAGAGAAATGCAGTCAGTCCCATTCCTCCACTAAATTTACTTCACCCTGCACTTTTATTTCCTTCATTTCCCCATCCAATTTCCTTTTGAAATCTTTGCTCAGCTGCACTTACATGGTGGGCAGTGAGTTCCAGGTAAATACCACTCGCTGCTTAAAATAAAGTTCTTCCTCACATTCTGCAACTCTTGCTCAAAATCTGAGACCTGTTTCCCCTAGTCATCATATTATAATTGCAAAAGATCTACCTTGCTTTCTGAACTCAAACCTGTCATAATCTGGTACATCCCTACGAAATCTTCCTTTAATCGCCTATGCTCCAAGGAGAATGAGCGTTCTGGGAAAAAGAAGTATTGAATGGACACAAGCAAAGATATTGTTCCAGAGTGTGTGGAACGGTAAATAAATTTGCAGCGCGATTGTGTCAGTTGACAAGAGAAAATAAAACTGAGAAACTGGTTCTTCCTGAGCAGTTTTGATGTATCCAGTCAATCCGTCTGTATCCCAAATATAGGAAGTGTAGAATGAGCTGCCAAGTAGTTCTGACCCCTTCCAAATAGTCACAGAGAAACCAAAACACCGCCAGGAAATTGAGCGCAGAATCTGACCACTTCTACTTTTCTAGCTCTGGTTTATCTGTAGTTATTACATGGTTGATTTTAAGGGCAACTGTTTGTAAATACATAGTTGTCAAAGAACTTAGAAGTCCTCTTCAAAATGGAAGCATAGACTGACATCATGGCATATTTTTGTGATTTGTTCAAACCTTATCAGGTGTGTTTCTGTCTAGAGGCAGCTATCACAAGTCACCTAAAAGCAAAGACTCCTCCAGGGGTTCCATTGTATCATCTAAAAACTGTAAAAACCCCACAGCTTCTAACAGGACAGGAGACAGGGAGAGAGTTCAAAAGACCTCAACTTATTTACCTCATGGTGCAATGTTTCATCAAAATGAACACAGCAGCAATTTTGTTTTGGTTTGATAAAGAGAGCCTGTGAGAGCCACATGGGCAGTAGTCCCACGGACAACTCAGAGTGACATCATCAGAGAGGCTTTCTCGCCCTTACCGGGAGTCAAAGCAGAAGGTTAGCTAGAAATCAACTGTTGTTCTGCTGAGAAGAATCTAGGCAATGTTCAAGTGACATAATGGCAGATCTAGTAAGGAACAAGAAACCAAAAACTTCCTGACCTGCTGAGTCCACCTGAAAAAGGCAAATCCCAACTAGTCGGCTGCAGAAGTTATTGCAGTTTCTAAACCAAATGGCAGGATTCAACCGTTTCTCTTAGGAAAGAAGGAAACCAAACAACAGACCCCTGGCGATATCACACAGTGGCTGATTTGAAATCTCATCTTTAAGTATTTTATCTCCATTATCTGCATTTTGATCTTTACATCTGTAACATTCATAACGTTATCACTTTTACTTAAGTAATTTACAGCAGTGTTTTCGCAACAAACTATTTTTATCCTGTTTGAGAGTAAAGTTTTGCTGCTGGTTGTTTTTAATTTGAATCATTTGCAAATTAAAGGGGGCTACACAAAGACACAGGCAGAGGGGCAGACACACACACACACGCTTAGCTCCTGGACCACTTTGAGGAAATGCCTTTGACATGGTCATGACATAGCGAGGGAGTGCTGCACTTCCCAGGGGTGGCATCTTTCAGCTGAGACATTCAACTGAGGTGCCGTCCAGCCATTCAGTTAAGGATAACGTTCTCAGAAGAAGGACCAGAGAGTTATATTAGCCTACGTGTCAACATGAACCCCTCACTGAACGCTGCCAAAACCAAAAGCCCATTATTGATCTGGGAACTTATTCCATGTACATGCGCAGCAGTGCTTGTCTATACAACGACAATGTCAACTGCTCCAAAGTATTTTGTTTTCCTCTAAGGTTAGCATCCTGCCAAAAACATGAAGTTCACCTTTCTGTATACAATTGGGCAACAGACTATCTCTAACACTTCCTTGGAAAACAACCTCTCCCACATCACTGCTGTGGCATCTTGGACATTTTTGACTTCCATCCGTGGGATATGACCATTCATAACACATTACTACAAACCAAACGCACCGCTGTGAATTGTACATGCTCGGTAGCTCGGAGTTTTCAAAGCACATTGGAAGTCTATTTACTGTACCGTGGATTATTGCTTACGCCACAACATGAGCAAAACATTTTTTTATGCAATAAGTGGTTCGAATCTGGAATTCACTGCTTGAGAGTGTGGTGGAGGCAGATTCAATCGTGGGAAATGGGAAATGGATAGTTACATGAAGTGAAAGCAAATGTCAGGCTATAGGGACATATTAGGGGATTGGGACAAAGTGAGTTGCGGTTGCAGAGAACAAAAAGGCCCAATAATATTTTTATCGCTGGTAAAAATTCTATGGTTCATTAAGAGGTACGGCAGGGAATTGAAGATTCAATACATTGCAATATTTCTGTGTCTGGAGTTACAGATAGGCCAGACCAGGAGAGTTCCTGAGCAACTGGTCTTTCATGAACTTCTCTTTGTTCTGTTTTACAAATCATCAGGTTCTAATTGCTGTTACAGTTGCTGATACCAACATTTTTTATAAATTTCAGAGTTGTGAACTGAATTCCAAAGCTGCACCTGCTGTAGTAGGAGTAAAACTCATGCCACTCCGATTATTACGCTATAATGCTGGATTCCTAGTTTAATAAGATAACCACCATACTAATACAGAATGTTGGAAGTTAAATTCCTCTCACCTTTGGGGTTGATAGGGATACTTGATTCTTCTGTCATGATTATACCTTCAGGCTGCCAAGTGAAATGAGATCAAGTTAATTCACAATATGAGGAAGTATTCGCACCATCGAGTCTATTGTCTCATTTAATGAGATGGCTAATTTTATCTTAATCCCACTCACTTGGTCCAATATCCTTTAGACACTTGGTGAAATCTCGATCAGTCTCAGATACAAAATTGTTGATACAAGTTGTGCTGGCATCTACATTTTTTTTGTAGGAAAGATTTTCAATCCCCTACAACCGTTTTCCTAAAGAAATGTTTCTTGATCTCTGTGCTGAATGGTTTGGCTCTGATTTTAAGCATACGTCTCCTTGTCCTGGACTACCCCACCAGTGTTAAACAGAATCACAGAGCAGAAGAGGCCCTTCGGCCCATCGAGTCCTCACCAACATATAGGAAACACCTGACCTACCTACGTAATCCCATTTACCAGCACTTGGCCCATAGCCTTGAATGTTATGACGTGCCAAGTGCTCATCCAGGTACTTTTTAAAGGATGTGAAGCAACCCGCCTCCACCACCCTCCCATGCAGCGCATTCCAGACCATCACCACCCTCTGGGTAAAAAAGTTTTTCCTCACATCCCCCCTAAATCTCCTGCACCCCCCCTTGTGACTGACCCTTCAACTAAGGGGAACAGCTGTTCCCTATCCACCCTGTCCATGCCCCTCATAATCTTGCACACCACGATCAAGTCGCCCCTCAGTCTTCTCTGCTCCAATGAAAAAAACTCAAGCCTATCCAACCTCTCTTCATAACTTAAATGTTTCATCCCAGGCAACATCCTGGTGAATCTCCTCTGCACCCCCTCCACTGCAACCACATCCTTCCTATAATGTGGCGACCAGAACTGCACACAGTACTCCAGCTGTGGCCTCACCAAGGTTCTATACAACTCCAACATGACCTCCCTACTTTTGTAATCTATGCCTCGATTGATAAAGGCAAGTGCCCCATATGCCTTTTTCACCACCCCACTAACATGCCCCTCGGCCTTCAGGGATCTATGGACACACACGCCTTTTTTTCCTCAGAACTTCCTAGTGTCATGCCATTCATTGAATACTTGCTTGTCAAATCACTTCTTCTAAAGTGTATCACCTCACACTTTTCAGGGTTAAATTCCATCTGCCACTTATCTGCCCATTTGACCATTCCATCTATATCTTCCTGTAGCCCAAGACACTGAACCTCACTGTTAATCACCCGGCCAATCTTTGTGTCATCCACAAACTTACTAATCCTACCCCCCACATAGTCATCTATGTCGTTTATATAAATGACAAATAATAGGGGACCCAGCACAGATCCCTGTGGTCCGCCACTGGACACTGGCTTCCAGTCACTAAAACATCATTCTGTCATCACCCTTTGTCTCCTGCAACTAAGCTAATTTTGAATCCAACTTATCAAATTACCCTGTATCCCATGTGCATTTACCTTCTTTATGTCTCCCATGTGGGACCTTGTCAAAGGCATTGCTGAAATCCATATAAACTACATCAATTGCATTACCCTCATCTACACACCTGGTCACCTCCTCAAAAAATTCAATCAAATTTGTTAGGCATGACCTCCCTCTGACAAAGCCATGCTGACTATCCCTGATCAAACCTTGCCTCTCCAAGTGGAGATAGATACTCTCCTTCAGAACTTTCTCCAATAGTTTCCCTACCACTGATGTGAGACTCACTGGCCTGTAGTTCCCTGGCTTATCTCTACAACCCTTCTTAAATAGTGGAATCACATTAGCTGTTCTCCAGTCCTCTGGCACCTCCCCTGTGGCCAGAGAGGAATTAAAAAATTGGGTCAGAGCCCCTGCAATCTCCTCCCTTTCCTATTTTACCTCATCAATTCCTTTCAAACTCCTACAAAACCTGAAGTAATTTATCCTTAATCGAATATTTACCAGGAAATGCATGCCTGGTTTATGGAATTTCTCATCATTATTTAAACCATGGGATCTTGATGATATTCTGGTCAACTGGTGCTGCACAAATTCTAATGTCAAAGTATCCTTTTTGATGCAAGTGCTCAGATTTTGACAAAATAGCCTAGACTATTGGTCTAACTAGGGCTTTGTATTGCCTCAAAAAAACTTTGTCCCCTTTATATTCCAGCCCTCCAGAGAGAAAGGGGAACATTCTGTTATCTGTTCCTAGTATATTTGCACCCGATCACCATATTTCACTTTGCTTAAAATGAAGGACTGTTCCGTGGAGTGTAGCTCATGCTTATTCAGTGTGGCATGGGAGTCTCACTTTTGATTAATCAAGGCCTCTATCGCACATTTATTTTAAGTGGTGGGAGACACCTCTGGCTAAACCGAGGTTTCTGATCAATTTTATACAGTTAATAATTTAAACCCAGCAAGTACAGAATCGTGCAAAGGTACAGCAGAGAAAGAGGCCATATGGCTAACTTAGTTTTTGCTGGCTCTTTCTTAGAGTAATCCAGTTAGTACCGCGCTCCTGCTCTTTCCCGATCCCATGGCTGTTTTACTTTTACAACTATTTATCTCCAAATCTCTCTTGAAGGCTGAGTTTTGTAGATTTTATGAAGCTTGATATATAACATTGGGCAATATCGCTCTTGAATCTTTATTGTGTGGTGGAAGTTCCTAATGAACATCAAAACACCCTGCTCACCAGAACTCTCAGATGTTTTAAAACAGCGTCGTTGTGCATATTCATTTTGCTGAAAGCGATCACGTTGATTGGCACATTGCCAACAACCAATGGAACAATAGCAAATTGAACCGAGGCTGCCGAATTTGCTTTGACAAGAATATCCCTGGAATTTTGCCTTGAAACAGCAGGACTGCACAGACCCTCTGTTTTTCTCATGTATACAGAAACCTGGGGAAATACACGTATACAATTAGAAAATTAAACATCAACAGACCTCACCCACATCATGCCCATAGTGTTTTGGACAATGTTACTGGAGCCTCTAAGAGCAATGTTTAGCCACGCTGAGATTCTACTTATGAAAGATGGGCCAAACTCAGAGCACTGTGAAATATTTCTAATCCTGATATTATAAAAAGGGGGTTAGCGGCACAGGAGAATATGAAAAATGATTTGCTAGAGCGATACTGGAACAGCAAGGATGTACCTATTCGTAAATACTGGACAGGCTTTGTCTCTCCTCTCTGGAAAGGAGAATTCTGCCAGTTGTCCTGAAAGAGGTCCTGAAAATCATGAGTTGGATTGATTGGGTAGATCAGAGAATATGTTTCCACTTGTGGGAAATACATGAAGTAGATGACATTAAGATAAGATGGTCAATGATAAATCTAATAGAGAATTTAGGCAAGACTTGTTTTTCACAGCGGGTGTTGCGAATATGGGGAACTCTTTTCTACGGAGAGGTTTAGTGACAGTAGAGATGCATTTACAAGATTTTTTTTATTCATTCACGGGATGTGGGCTTCGCTGGCTGGGTCAGCACTTATTGCCCATACCCAGTTGCCCTTGAGAAGGTGGTGGTGAGCTGCCTTCTTGAACAGCTGCAGTCCATGTGGTGTAGGTACACCCACAGTGCTGTTAGAGAGGGAGTTCCAGGATTTTGACCCAGTGACAGTGAAGGAACGGTGATATATTTTCAAATCATGATGGTGACTGACTTGGAGAGGCACTTCGAGGTAGTGGTGTTCCCATCTATCTACTGCCTTTATCCTTCTAGATGGTCGTGGTCATGGATTTGGAAGTTGCTAAGAAGCCTTGGTGAATTCCTGCAGTGCATCTTGTCGATGGTACACACTGCTGCTACTTACTGTGCGTCAGTGGTGGAGGGAGTGAATGTTTGTGGATGTGATGTTAATCAAGCCGCTGCTTTGTCCTGGATGGTGTCAAGTTTCTTGAGTGTTGTGGGAGCTTCACTCATCCAGGCAAGTGGAGAGTATTCCAGCACACTCCTGACTTGTACCTTGTAGATGGTGAACAGGCTTTGGGGAGCCAGGAGGTGAGTTACTCGCCTCAGAATTCCTAGCCTCTGACCTGCTCTTGTAGCCATATTTTATATGGCTAGCCCAGTTCAGTTTCTGGGCAATGATGTTGATAGTGGAGGATCATTGATGGTAATGCCATTGAACACCAAGGGGCAATGGTTAGATTCTCTCTTGTTGGAGATGGTCATTGCCTGGCATTTGTGTGGCGTGAATGTGACTTGCCACTTGTCAGCCCAAGCCTGGATATTGTCCAGGTCTTGCTACATTTGGACATGGACTGCTTCAGTATCTGAGGTGTCACGAATGGTGCTGAACATTGTGCAATCATCAGCGAACATCCCCACTTCTGACTTTATGATGGAAGAAAGGTCATTGGTGAAGCTGCTGCTAGATTGCTACACAAGAGAGAAGAGAACAGAAGGAAATGGTGATTTCCGTGGAACCTCCCAACCTGTCCTTATTCTTTGCACCTCTTCAGCACCTCGTTTCAGCATCAATAAGCAATGAGCAATATGACTGGTAAAATAACGCATTATATGGTTTTCCGTCACCTTCTTCCTGTATGCTTAAAGGAAACACAAAGGATCCTGCACAATTAAGTAGCCATTGTCCTTGTAGGTTTTATCTCTTCTTCCATCACCACTGCAGATTTTTTAGACACTTACTTGAACATGAGACAGCTCGAAAAGGCAGAGACGACCACGCCCAATGCTGATAGGATGAGAGACTATCAAACCATTTCATAATCTAGCTAAAGAAAATGTTTCCATGCCTTTTCAGGCTTTTCTTAAAAATTAAAACCTCTCAGTTCAGTTATCGCCAGTGCAAATCATTTGGCACCTGCTCCGGTGCTTCCATATCCTTCATTTAAAATATGAAGACTGCAAGTGTTCCAAGTACTCCAGGCATGGTGTAACGTAAGTTTGGATAAAGGTTTAACATACATTGTCTGCTTCTCAATTCCGTTCATGTGGAAATGCACCTCTGTGCATTGTTTTCATCATGTATGGCTTGATAACCTCTGCCACTACTTTTCATGGTGTTCATCCAGGTTTACCAGTCTGCAAGAAATCGGTTCTATAACACGTGCACAAACACACGCACGAGCAGTTTTATTGCGTAAAGTGATCCACAGCAACCCTTGCTTTCATGTCAAAAAGGAGAACGTCAACGGCTATTCATTCGGGTACAGTGAACAATAACACGGTGCATGGGGATATATGCACTGAGATTTAACAATATGGTTCCTGCATGTATGTCAGGTGTACTAACTAACAAGGGACTGAGAAGGTGAATTAAGTTACCTTGATCTAATTGCCTTACCTCGAGGTCTTCATGCAGGTGATTGTACAAGATTACTGTCACATCCAATTGCTCATTCCTTTTGACAGAGTAAGGTAACTTCATGGATATAAAAAAAGGCCGGAACACTTTCAACATCTTTGGTTCCGCCACACAGAATCCTTAAAGAAAAATATGGGGAAACTCGTTGCATTTGTTTTGCTTGATCAATATAACCATTTCACTGCTTCCTCAAAGTGTCATTTATTCCGTCACTCTCAGCATTTGAATTCAAGACCCAAGGGTTGAACATTCAACACGTTGTTTTCAACCTCCAGACTATGTTATTGTTGAACAACCATGCACAGCTGGGAAACATGGGCTAGGATCTTTGGAATGGCGGGTTTGCTTCTTCCAGCCGAACAGTCGACAGTGAACACACGGACCCTGATACTGGCTGCCCCGAGCCAGTTAATGCTCCAATGAGCATTAATTAGCTGCAGGCAGGACTTCCGCCCCTCAGTCAGAGAGATGTCGTATAATCTGATTGGCCAGCAGCTCCCTAGTCCCTGTAGTGGGAGAAGCTGCAGTGGACAGGACTGAGACTACAAGCAGTCCCCATAGTCTAAGTCCCGGGAGCCCAGCACCAGTCAATTGTGAGGGTCTCAGGCTGGGACCCCAGTAGTAAGGCCATCCGAGGAATTTAAGGGCATCCCCCCCCTGCCCCCAGCCACTTTGCCTGCCACCCCGCCAGTGGTAGAACATATAATTCTGTCTATTGTAAGTGTTGGAATCTTCCAGCACCATATTAAGAGGCTATCTCTTTAATATCTAATTAATGAGAGCAGACGGAGTCTGGGGGTGAGAAATACAATAGGGGAGGTCCTAGAGCACTGGATGGACATCAGGGTGAAGGTGGGGATGATGGTGGACAGTTCAGGTGATAGGAAGCACCAGCAATGGCCAACATTGTCAGGGGCTGCTCCATCCTGATAGGAGGCTGTTGGTGAGATCCCGCCCGAGGGATGACCAGGATCATGTTTTAGAATTCGCCCCTTGCCCTTGAACTCCTCTGGTCAGAGTGAAAATTGAAGCTGGGTGGGAAATGGCCCTTATGTGGTCATTAATTAGTTCCCCCAAGAGCCTGATTTGGGCAAGGCCTCCTTAGGCCTTGTGACCCTCACCGCAAAATTGTGGAGAGGTCAGGGCGAGTGGGACCCTGGTGGTAAGGCCATTCGAGGAATCTAGGGGCACCGCCCCCCCTCCCCCTCCAGCCTGCCAAACTGCCAATGGTGGAGCATATGCTTCTGTTCATTGTAAGAGTTGGTATCTTCCGTCTCCCTATTAAGAGATCATCTCCATGTTGAATGTCCAATTAATGACAGCAGACGGATTCCTGAGATGAGAGGCAATATAGAGGAGGACCCGCAGCATTGGATGGATGGCAGCCTCCCTGGGATGGATGGGCTTTGGTGAGGCAGGTGGAGGAGCACAAGGGCACCCTAACATGGAGGCACCGAGGGCCTGATGATCTGGGATTTAAAACAGGTAGCTGCAGAGGTAATGGTTGTGCTCGGTATGATTTTTCTAACTCCACGGGATTCTAGAACTGTCCTAGCAGGTTGGATTTTGGAAAATCTAATCCATTATTCGAGAAAAGAGGGAAAGAGAAAAACAGGGAACCATAGGCTAGTTAGCCTGATATCACTTATCTTGAAAATGGTAGAATCTCTTCTCAAGTCAATCTTAACAATGCACTTAGTAAATAACGGTGTCATTAGACACAATCAGCATGGCTTTCGGGAAGGGAAATCATGTTAGAGTTTGTTTTTTTGAAGATGTAATAATCCTGGGAGATGAAGTGCAATCATTTGATACAACCTGCCTGGATTTTCAAAATCTATTCCATCAGTAACAAAAAAAAAGTCAATTTGCAAGTTTGTATTTGATGCATTTGAAGTAATATGTTAGCATTGGATTAGACAGAAGCAGAGAGCAGGAACATCCGAGGCTTTTCATGTTGGTGGGCTGTGACTATTGGAGTGCTGCAAGGATCAGCACTCGGGACTCTGCTATTTGCAATCTGGATTAATGACTTAGAAGAGGAAACGATGTAAAACTGTAAGAGAGTGTAAGCAGCAGAGAGGGAACATCGATGCTGCAGATACAGACAGGTTATGTGAGTGGAAAGCAGGGGGCAATAGAATGTGGAGAGCTATCAGGTCATTCATTTTAGTAGCACGTTTAGAAAAAAAAATACTTTTAAAAAGTGTGAAATATGTAAATAGTAAGCAATTAGAAAATAAATGGCATGTTGGCTTTTATTGCCCGCATAGCAGTGAAAAACTAAGGAAGTCCTCCCACAATTGTGCTCATCTTTGGTGAAACCACACTTACAGCACCATATGTAGTTTATGTCATCACGTTTAAGGAAGCATATACCTGCAATGAAGGCAATGCATTGGAGATTCATTAGACTGGTTCCTGGAATGAGTGGGTTGGCGTACGATGAGAGGCTGAGTAATGTGTGCCTATAATCTCTGGATTTGAGAAGAATGAGAGGATATCCCATTGAAGGGACTGTTTCGGTACAAAGTGGTTGTACCCCTTGGCTGGGAAATCAATCACACGGGGCACAGTCTTAGGATAATGGGCCAATCATTTTAGACTGTGAAGAGGGGACATTTCTTTACTCAAAGGGGTGTGAATCTTCGGAATTCGCTACCCGAGAAGACTGTGGATGCGCTATTGTAAAATATATATTAAATAAGGCGGAGATAGAGTAATCTTTGGTTTCTCTGCAGATTAAGGGGATGGGATGGTGGGCAACAGAGTGGAGTTAAGGCCGATGATCAGCCATGATCATATTAAATGGTGCAGCGGTGTGGAGGAACCATATGGTCTTCTTCAGCTCTAATGTCGCATGTGCTGATGCTCTTAATTCATATTAACATGGTTCAAGGGCTAGGGAATACAGAGTTACAATTTGGGGAAAAAAGTGCAGGAACAACGTGAGGAAGAACTTTTCTTCCTCACATTGGAACATAAACAATGGCATGAAACAGTTGGGTCAATGACCGTTTCTGTGCTGTAGACTTGAGGCCATTCTTTACAGTGTAGGAGTAGTGCAAAGCAGGCAGGTTCATATCGACTGGCTGTTATATACTCCACCCGATATTCAAACGTGCTGCCTTCAATAGAACTCATTATTAGATGGGAGTGCAATTGTTCATCGACTCTTCATGGCACAGAAGGAAGCCTTTTGGCCAACTGAGCCCATTCTGGCCCTTTCCAGTACTCCACCCAGTCCTATTTCTCCACTCTATCCCGGTGGCCCTGCAAGTTAATTTCCCTTAACTCCCAATTCAATTTCCTTTTTAGACCTTTGCTGGTCACATCATCCAATACCATTTGCAATCTGGATTAATGACTTAGATGAGGAGACGATGTAAAACTGTAAGAGAATGTAAGAGAATGTTCCATATGAGCCTCCTCCCATCCCTCTTCATCTAGACCTGTAAACACTTTTCCAACATAAGACATTTCAGATCCTGTACAGGGAAGATGGCACTTGAATATATAAAGGTCAGAGGATTGCACTAGTCCTCATCAACAATCAGTTGAAAAATGGTACCTTTGTTTTCAAACATGCCAACTGCCTGAATTTCCCAAGTGGTTATGGAATCAGGAATGTAGTTTCTTAACCTATAAGATAGATTTGTGAGGAGAAAATAGAGTCTTAAATTAAATTGAAGTCAAGACCTCACTGCTGAAATCAACATGAAAATACTTCCTGTTAATGAATCAGCTGCTTATTTCGAACACATTCTAATACTCAGCCACATTAGTGCAACATATTTAAACATTGGACGTGTCCTGCAAGAAGTGATCCATCCAGTAGCCTCTGTTTTGTGCTGATACCCAGGGCAAGTGCGCAGGAAATAGTTACCTCTCTGTACTGACCGCGCTCGTACAGGAGATCCATCTTTCAGGTTTTAGGAGACGAGAAGTAAACCGTTATATAACATGCCCAATATTGGTTTGATTGAAATCAACAGAACTGAATACCAGGTGTCATGGATGAGTAATGAGATTGTGCCCTTTTTGCACAGTCATCTGCATCCACTGATCACTGGTGCTGAGCCCCATCACTTCCCTGCATTTGTAAATGGACCACGCAGGAACTACCATGACTGTGGACACTCTTCATTCTTCACTTGCCACATGGGGCAAAACAGCATAGACCGATGAGAAAACAGCATAGACCGATGAGAAAACAGCACAGACCGATGAGAAAACAGCACAGACCGATGAGAAAACAGCACAGACCGATGAGAAAACAGCACAGACCGATGAGAAAACAGCACAGACCGATGAGAAAACAGCACAGACCGATGAGAAAACAGCACAGACCGATGAGAAAACAGCACAGACCGATGAGAAAACAGCACAGACCGATGAGAAAACAGCACAGACCGATGAGAAAACAGCACAGACCGATGAGAAAACAGCACAGACCGATGAGAAAACAGTATAGACCGACGAGAAAACAGCACAGACCGATGAGAAAACAGTATAGACCGACGAGAAAACAGCACAGACCGATGAGAAAACAGCACAAACCGATGAGAAAACAGCACAGACTGATGAGAAAACAGCACAGACTGATGAGAAAACAGCACAAACTGATGAGAAAACAGCACAGACTGATGAGAAAACAGCACAGACCCATGAGAAAACAGTATAGACCGACGAGAAAACAGCACAGACCGATGAGAAAACAGCACAGAGCGATGAGAAAACAGCACAGAGCGATGAGAAAACAGCACAGAGCGATGAGAAAACAGCACAGACTGATGAGAAAACAGCACAGACCCATGAGAAAACAGCATAGACCGATGAGAAAACAGTATAGACCGACGAGAAAACAGCACAGACCGATGAGAAAACAGCACAGAGCGATGAGAAAACAGCACAGACTGATGAGAAAACAGCACAGACCCATGAGAAAACAGCACAGACCGATGAGAAAACAGTATAGACCGACGAGAAAACAGCACAGACCGATGAGAAAACAGCACAAACTGATGAGAAAACAGCACAGACTGATGAGAAAACAGCACAGACTGATGAGAAAACAGCACAAACTGATGAGAAAACAGCACAGACTGATGAGAAAACAGCACAGACTGATGAGAAAACAGCACAAACTGATGAGAAAACAGCACAGACTGATGAGAAAACAGCACAAACTGATGAGAAAACAGCACAGACTGATGAGAAAACAGCACAGACTGATGAGAAAACAGCACAAACTGATGAGAAAACAGCACAGACTGATGAGAAAACAGCACAGACTGATGAGAAAACAGCACAGACTGATGAGAAAACAGCACAGACTGATGAGAAAACAGCACAGACTGATGAGAAAACAGCACAGACTGATGAGAAAACAGCACAGACTGATGAGAAAACAGCACAGACCGATGAGAAAACAGCACAGATCCATGAGAAAACAGCACAGACTGATGAGAAAACAGCACAGACTGATGAGAAAACAGCACAGACTGATGAGAAAACAGCACAGACTGATGAGAAAACAGCACAGACTGATGAGAAAACAGCACAGACTGATGAGAAAACAGCACAGACTGATGAGAAAACAGCACAGACCAATGAGAAAACAGTATAGACCGACGAGAAAACAGCACAGACCGATGAGAAAACAGCACAGACCGATGAGAAAACAGCACAGAGCGATGAGAAAACAGCACAGACTGATGAGAAAACAGCACAGACCAATGAGAAAACAGTATAGACCGACGAGAAAACAGCACAGACCGATGAGAAAACAGCACAGACCGATGAGAAAACAGCACAGACCAATGAGAAAACAGTATAGACCGACGAGAAAACAGCACAGACCGATGAGAAAACAGCACAGAGCAATGAGAAAACAGCACAGACCAATGAGAAAACAGTATAGACCAATGAGAAAACAGCATAGACCGATGAGAACACTTGTTCTCATACCCCACTGCATGTTTTTTTTCAGCAGAGGCTGGTAATGTCAGCTGAAACTCCCTCTTCTGTGTGGTTCAGTTATTTAGTTTCATCAGTGGATTCGCACTTTTCCAGAGGATGGTACAATAATTGATCGATATTTGGTTGGCTGCATGTAAGTTCTACTTTATTCAATTTATTTTGTCTAGTGTCTTCCTAACTTTTAGCTATGGATTATAGAGCAGTGCAACACAGCAGGAGGTTACTTGGCCCATCAGACCTGTACTGGCTCTTTAACCAGGGCAATATTCTTAGATCGACTCCCACATTCCTTTCTCCATCCCTGCATTTTTTTGCTCATTCAATTATTGCCCCAATTGCATTTTGAAGGTGACTATTGAATCCCCGTCCATCTCCTATTCAGGCAGCCATTTCATATCAGAACCAATTGTTACTTAAAATAGTTTCTCATCCTGTCGCCTCTGCTTATTTTACAATCACCTTCAATATATGCGTTCCTGTTATCGACCCCTCTGCCATTTTAAATAGTTTCTCTGTATTAATTGTATCTATAGAATTTATGATTTGAAACAATGCATCAAATATTATTTCCGCCTTCCCTTCTCTATGGAAGACAATACCAGCTCCCCGGGTCTATACATGGAACTGTAATAACCTTATGACTGGAACCATTCCATTAAATTCCTTCAGCGGTCCTCTCCAAGACCTTGGCATCAGTTGTAAATTGTGGTGCCCAATTTGACAAAATTATCGGGTTGAAACCAAACTAGTATTCCGTCGACAAAAACAAAATTACCTGGAAAAACTCAGCAAGTCTGACAGCATCTGCGGAGAGGAACACAGTTAACGTTTCGAGTCCGTATGACTCTTCACCAGAATTAGGTAAAATAGAACAGAGGTGAAATATAATTTTCACCTATAATATAATATAGTATTCCATAAATGTTTAGGAAAACTCCCTTTTCGATGATGGACCTGTGGTGAATCTGGTGAATGTTCTATGCGTAGACCCTAAACTCAGTCAGGTCCTGCACTAAATGCCACCTGCTCTTCATTAATAATAATAATGATGTCAGTGACTGCAAACTTTTTTTTTTACTTAAAGCCTGGTTATATTAATCACTGCATGATCCCATCAGACCAGCTTACTTGTGATCCCCCGCATTTAAGACCTCGACCGTTTTCCACAGCCAGCTGTGCGGAAACACACTGCGAACATGGATAGATGTTTCATCGAGAAAATCTTCATCTACATTCACAGCAGCTGAAAAATAAAAACAGGCAGGAAGGAAACATTAGGTGACCATTTCATTGTGTGATGGAAAGAGACTCCATGCTTGCTCTTCCACTTGGGGGAAACTTAAGGGTAACCAAACAAGAATAGGTCCAGATTACAATTCCCCCTTGTGGTCGCTGACCTACTTTGATGCTTGGTTAATTGAAAGCTTCATTTTAATGTTCTCATTCTTGTTTTCAATCCATTCACATCCTCGCTCCTCCCTAGCTCTCTAATCTTCCGCAGCTGTAAAACCTTCAAAGCCATCTGCAATCATTCAACTCTGGCCTCTGGAGAGCCTCTTATTTTAATTGCTCCACCATTGCGGCCTTGCCTTCAGCTGTCCCAGCCCTAAGCTCCTGAATTTCCTCTCAAAATATCTCCAACTTCTCCACCTGCTTTCAAACACTCCTTCACACCAATTCCTTTTACCAAGCTCCTCATAAACAATCTCCTTATGAGCTTTGGTGCCAAAATTGCATTTCACAATCGTTCTTGTGAATCTCATGGAAAGATAGCACGAAAGACGATATATGAAAGCTGCGCGTGCCCCCAGTTTCATTTTATTCTTCGCCTCATCCGTCGCCTCAACAAGAAACATTTTCTCTTTCTCTCAAGTGCTAAGGAACGCAAGCTCCAACAACTCATCAACACCAACACCCATCTGGGACCCTCCACCCCTGCTTGTCCCTCCGTCCTCACCCCATCTTCCAATCCCAGCCCCAGCCGCGTATTCACTATACCCCCTGACCTTCCCCTCTCTGATGCTGAACGTTCAGTGCTTAGCAAAGGACTTAGTTTCATACCCTTACGCCCTCATCTCAATGAATTTCGGGCTCGGCACGATGCTGAACTCTTCTTCCGCCGTCTTCGTCTCCGTGCTCACTTCTTTGGGCAGGAGTCCTCTCCCTGTTCAACGGATCCTTTTACCCACCTCCAATATTCTCCCTCCACTTGGACCCCTCCCTCTGGATTCTTACCTTCTCTTGATCTTTTCATTGAGAACTGTCGGCGTGACATTAGCCGTCTCAATTTCTCTGCTCCTCTCACCCATTCTAATCTGTCTCTCTCTGAACTCACTGCACTCCGTTCTCTCAGGTCCAACCCCAACATTGTCATCAAACCCGCTGACAAGGGTGGTACTGTTGTTGTCTGGCGCATTGACTTCTACCTCGCGGAGGCTGAGCGTCAACTCGCAGACACTTCCTCCTACCTCTCCCTGGACCATGACCCCACCACAGAACATCAAGCCATTGTTTCCAGGACTGTCACTGACCTCATCTCCTCTGGAGATCTTCCTCCCACAGCTTCCAACTTGATAGTCGCCCAACCTCGGACGGCCCGCTTCTACCTCCTACCCAAAATCCACAAACAGAACTGTCCTGGCAGACCGATCGTGTCAGCCTGTTCCTGCCCCACGGAACTCATTTCTCGTTATCTTGACTCCCTTCTCTCTCCCCTTGCCCAGTCCCTTCCCACCTACATCCGTGATTCCTCTGACACCTTACGTCACATCAACAATTTCCAGTTCCCTGGCCCCAACCGCTTCCTCTTCACCATGGATGTCCAATCCCTCTACACCTCCATCCCCCACCAGGATGGTCTGAGGGCCCTTAGCTTCTTCCTTGAACAGAGGCCCCAACAATCCCCATCCACCACTACTCTCCTCCGTCTGGCTGAACTTGTTCTCACACTGAACAATTTCTCCTTTAACTCCTCTCACTTCCTCCAAATAAAAGGTGTGGCTATGGGTACCCGCATGGGCCCCAGCTATGCCTGTCTCTTTATCTTGTATGTGGAACATTCCTTGTTCCAGTCCTACTCCGGCCCCCTCCCACAACTCTTTCTCCGGTACATCGATGATTACTTCGGTGCTGCTTCATGCTCTCGTCGGGACCGGGAAAAATTTATTAATTTTGCTTCCAATCTCCACCCCTCCGTCATTTTCACATGGTCCATCTCTGACACTTCTCTTCCCTTCCTTGACCTCTCTGTCTCAATTTCTGATGATAGACTGTCCACCAATATCCATTACAAGCCTACCGACTCCCACAGCTACCTCGACTACAGCTCCTCACACCCCGCTTCCTGTAAAGACTCCATCCCATTCTCTCAGTTCCTTCGCCTCCGTCGCATCTGTTCTGATGACGCTACCTTCAAAAACAGCTCCTCTGACATGTCCTCCTTCTTCCTTAACCGAGGTTTTCCATCCACGGTCGTTGACAGGGCCCTCAACCGTGTCCGGCCCATATTCCACGCATCCTCCCTCACGCCTTCTCCTCCTTCCCAGAAACATGATAGGGTCCCCCTTGTCCTCACTTATCACCCCACCAGCCTCCGCATTCAAAGGATCATCCTCCGCCATTTCCGCCAACTCCAGCATGATGCCACCACCAAACACATCTTCCCTTCACCCCCCCTGACGGCATTCCGTGGGGATCATTCCCTCCGGGACACCCTGGTCCACTCCTCCATCACCCCCTACTCCTCAACCCCCACCTATGGCACCTCCCCATGCCCACGCAGAAGATGCGACACCTGCCCCTTCACTCCTCTCTCCTCACCGTCCAAGGGCCCAAACACTCCTTTCAAGTGAAGCAGCATTTCACTTGCATTTCCCCTAACTTAGTCTACTGCATTCGTTGCTCCCAATGCGGTCTCCTCTACATTGGAGAGACCAAACGCAAACTGGGCGACCGTTTTGCAGAACACCTGCGGTCTGTCCGCAAGAAAGACCCAAACCTCCCTGTCGCTTGCCATTTTAACACTCCACCCTGTTCTCTTGCCCACATGTCTGTCCTTGGCTTGCTGCATTGTTCCAGTGAAGCCCAACGCAAACTGGAGGAACAGCACCTCATCTTCCGACTAGGCACTTTACAGCCTTCCGGGCTGAATATTGAATTCAACAACTTTAGATCTTAAACTCCCCCTCCCCCCATCCCCACCCCGTTTCTCCCCCCCCCCCACCTTTTTTTTTCAATAATTTATATAGATTCTTCTTTCCCCACCTATTTCCATTATTTTTAAATCTAAAACTGAAACCTTGTTAGTCTTTTCCACCCCATCCCCACTAGAGCTGTACCTTGAGTGTCCTGTCTTCCATTCTTAATTAGCACTTTTCTTAGACAAATATCACCACCTTCAACACCTCTTTGATCCTTTTGTCTGTTACATCTTTTGATTATCTGCTCTTATCACTGCTTGCTTATCCCTACAACCACCCCACCCTCAACTTCTTTCTCCCCCCCCGCCCCCCCCACCTTAAACCAGCTTATATTTCACCCCTCTCCTAACTATGCTTCAGTTCTGCCGAAGGGCTGTGAAGGCTCGAAACGTTAACTGATTTCTTCTCCACCGATGCTGCCAGACCTGCTGAGTTTTTCCAGGTAATTCTGTTTTTGTTTTGGATTTCCAGCATCCGCAGTAGCTTTTAGCTTTTTGTTTTTATGAATGCAAGTTGTTGCTGTAGCTAGGATGCCTACGCTGCTGTATATCTCCCACCATCTTTTATATGTCTTGTTTTATTATTTGTTTCTGTTTACACCTAGATATTACACCTAGACATCTACAGCACTGAAATAGACCATTCATCTCAACAGATCCGTACCAGTGTTCATTTGCCCCCCAAGCCTACTCCTATTTTTTATCTTCAAACCCATTTTAATCCATACAGGCCAGCAGTGCCATACACGAAGTTTACCCTTAGGTATCCCGGACGCTGGTATGTGAAACAATGCACTAACGTAAGTTATGAAAACAATTATACATAAAATTGCATTATTTTCTCAAACAGTATTCCACCTACAGGCAGAGTTGGAATTATGTTGGCGGCAGGTAACTGCTGCACCAGCACAAATGAAAGGTATTCCTCCACCTCTATTCAACCCAAATCAATGTCATTTCCTCTGCACCATTTTAATGGTGCGCAGGTCTTCAACAGGGGGTCCCATTTTCCCTTTAGTACAGGATGTGCACCGTTAACTTGTGTTGGAAAATTAGCGCGGTGGAACCACAACAACATTTTGCGTCAATGGTGAAGGTCAGAAACTATCAGGTTGCTAATGTACAACTGCTTATTTAGTGCATCAGCTTAAGAAGGAAGACATTTCCAGAGCTTGCTGTTCAAATTCACACCTAAATTCAGGCTCAGGCCATGATCTAAAGGAAGTTCGACTGCACACAAACAGACCCAGCCGGGTGAAACTGGGCAACAATTCCTAGAATACAGATATCCCATCGGTCACTGAAGAGGCATCAGTCAGCTTCAATACCAGCGGATGGGATATTAGACTTCAAGGGCCATCCTGCGTGTTTTACACCTCTCCACCTCCCCACCTGGCCAATCCAGTTTCATAACACTTTCCCACTCCCACACACTTCCTGGCACCTTCAAATGAGAATGATCTAAGAATCGAGTCAATTGTAACAGCACACCTTTTAAAAAAATCAGGACCTTTGAGATGGAAGAACTGAATGGGTTAAGAAGTATTGCCATGTTTTGGATTGGGGGAGAGTGGATTTTAGTAAAATAAGGCAGGATCTGGCCAAGGTAGACTGGGAACAGTTACTTGTGGGGAAATCTACAGAGGAACAGTGGGGGGTGTTCAAAAAGGAAATGGGGAGGGTACAGGCTCATCATGTTCCCTCTAGGGTGATAGGAAGGAGTAACAAGCCCAGGGAACCATGGATGACCAGAGATATTCAGGTTACGATGAGAAGGAAAAGAGAGGCTTTTAGCAGGTACAAGGGAAGCAAATGAGCAGAGGCGTTAGTGGAGCACAGACAGTGCAGGGTGGAGCTTAAGAAAGCAAATAGGAGAGCAAAGAGAGGATATGAGAAAGCTCTGGCTGGTAAAGGTAGGGAAATCCCAAGATATTCTATAAGTACATCAATGGGAAGAGTATCCTCTACCAGGGAAAGAGTAGGGTCCATAAGGGACCAAGGGGCAATCTATGGGTGGAGCCAGATGACATCACTAGACTGTTGAATGAATACTTCATGCCCATCTTCACCCAAGAGAATGAAGATGAAGGTATTGAACTCGGGGAGAGAGTCTGCGAGGTTTGTAAGCAAATTGATATAGAGAGTGACAAGGTATTGGAGGTGTTGGCAGGCTTAAAAGTGGACAAATCTCCAGGTCCGGATGATTGGTGTCCCAGACTGCTGAGGGAGGCAAGGGAGGAGATCGCAGGGGCTCTGACCCAAATTTTTAATTCCTCTCTGGCCACGGGGGCGATGCCAGAGGACTGGAGAATGGCTAATGTGGTTCCACTATTTAAGAAGGGTTTTAGAGATAAGCCAGGGAACTACAGGCCAGTGAGTCTCACATCAGTGGTAGGGAAACTATTGGAGAAATTTCTGAAGGAGAGTATCTATCTCCACTTGGAGAGGAAAGGTTTGATCAGGGATAGTCAGCATAGCTTTGTCAGAGGAAGGTAATGCCTATTTTTTGAGGAGGTCACCAGGAGTGTAGATGAGGGTAGTGCAGTTGATGCAGGTTAAATGGATTTCAGCAAAACCTTTGACAAGGTCCCACATGGGAGACTTTTAAAGAAAGCACAGGCACATGGGATACAGGGTAATTTGATAAGGTGGATTCAAAATTGGCTTAGTTGTAGGAGGCAGAGGGTGATGACAGAAGGATGCTTTAGTGACTGGAAGCCAGTGTCCAGTAGCGGACCACAGGGATCTGCGCTGGGTCCCCTATTTTTTGTCATTTATATAAACGACATAGATGACTATGCGGGGGGTAGGATTAGTAAGTTTGTGGATGACACAAAGATTGGCCGGGTGGTTAACAGTGAGGTTGCGTGTCTTGGTCTACAGGAAGATTTAGACGGGATGGTCAAATGGGCAGATAAGTGGCAGATGGAATTTAACCATGAAAAGTGTGAGGTGATACACTTTGGAAGGAGTAATTTGACAAGGAAGTATTCAATGAATGGCGTGGCACTAGGAGGTTCTGAGGAACAAAGAGATCTTGGCGTGTGTGTCCATAGATCTCTGAAGGTGGAGGGGCATGTTAGTGGGGTGGTGAACAAGGCATATGGGACACTTGTCTTTATCAATCGAGACATAGATTACAAATGTAGGGAGGTAATGTTGGAGTTGTATAGAACCTTGGTGAGGCCACAGCTGGAGTACTGGTGCAGTTCTGGTCACCACATTATAGGAAGGATGTGATTGCAGTAGAGGGGATGCAGAGGAGATTCACCAGGATGTTGCCTGGGATGAAACATTTAAGTTATGAAGAGAGGTTGGATAGACTTGGGTTTTTTTCGTTGGAGCAGAGAAGACTGAGGGACGACCTGATCAAACTCTTTCGAGTTATCAACAGTCACAGATTGCAACTCTTTCGAGTACAATCACAGTTCTTGGTTTTCCGGGAGTGGGACATGAACCCACAACCCTCTGATTCAAAGGCGAGGGTGCTATGAACTGAGCCAAGGTGTACAAGATTATGAGGGGCATGGACAGGGTGGATAGGGAGCAGCTGTTCCCCTTAGTTGAAGGGTCAGTCACAAGGGGGCATAAGTTCAAGGTGAGCAGCAGGAGGTTTAGGGGGGATGTGAGGAAAAACTTTTTTACCCAGAGGGTGGTGACGGTCTGGAATGCACTGCCTGGGAGGGTGGTGGAGGTGGGTTGCCTCACATCCTTTAAAAAGTACCTGGATGAGCACTTGGCACGTCATAACATTCAAGGCTATGGGCCAAGTGCTGGTAAATGGGATTAGGTAGGTAGGTCAGGTGTTTCTCACGTGTCGGTGCAGACTCGATGGGCCGAAGGGCCTCTTCTGCGCTGTGATTCTGTGATTCTGTGTGATTTCCATTTTTGTATTGCTTAAAACAGTGGGGGAGAAAAATGTACCTATGATTGCAGCATAAAAATGTCATTGGCCCATGCGTTATAGGCGCAATCCCTGGCAACTTCTCATAAATTTCTCCTTTTAGCTGTAACAGCAGACTTTATTTCGAAGGGAATGGAGTATTAAAGTAGGGAAGTCTTGCTAAAACTATACAAGGCTAGACCACACCAAGAATACTGTGAACAATGTGGTCCCCTTATCTGAGGAAAGATATACTGACATTGGAGGCAGTCCTGGGAAGGTTTACTCATTTGATCCTGGGTATGGAGGGATTTTCTTATGAGGAGAGGTTGAGTAGGTTGGGCCTGTACTCATTGGAGTTTAGTAGAATGAGAGGCGACCTTATTGAAACATATAAGATTCTTAGAGGGCTTGACAGGATAGATACAGGGTGAGGTTGTTTCCCCTTGTGGGAGAGTCTAGGACCAGAGGGCATAATCTCAGAGTAAGGGGGCGCCCACTGGAAACAGAGATAAGGAGGAATTTCTTCTCTCAGAGGGTAGTGAATGTGTGGAATTATTCACCGCAGGGGGCTGTGGAGGCTGAGCCGTTAAGTATATTGAAGGCTGAGATGGACAGATTTTCAATCAGTAAAGGAATCAAGGGTTATAGGGAAAAGGCAGGAAAGTTGAGTTGAGGATTATCAGATCAGCCATGATCTCATTGAATGGCGAAGCAGGTTTGATGGGCCGAATAGCCTACTTCTGTTCCTGCATCTTATGGTCTTATAACACTGCGTTGTCTCCCTTTGTGTCCTTACATAGAATTACATAGAAAATACACCAAAAGAACAGCAACAGGCCACTCAGTCCATCCATTCTTTGCCAATGTGTAATCTTCACCGGAGCTTTGTCCGAAGCTTCATCATCTACCCCTATCAGCTTCATCTTCGATTTCCTTCTACCCATTACACACACCCAGACTCCCCTTAAATTCATTTATAGTATTCTCCTGAACCAATTCATATTGTAGGAAGTCCTATATGGGGGGTGGCTGAGAGATGGAATGAGCACTTTGAAGAACTCCTCAACCCGGTGGACATGCCCTCATTACAGGATTCAGCTCCAGAGCCCCCCCACCCCTCCCAGGTGAGATCGGATCTATCGCTGTTGCTGTGGTCAGGAGTCTCCATAGCGGTGAGACAGCAGGAGTGGATGAGATTTACCTGGAGGTGTTGAAGGCACTGGACAATGTTGGGGTGTCGTGGTTATCGCGCCTCTTCAATGTTGCATGGAGGGCAGGGACAGTACCACTGGATTGACAAACAGGGGTGGTGGTCCCCATCTTTAAGAAAGGGGACCAGAGGGTGTGTTCCAACTCTCGAGGGATCACACTCATCAGCCTCCCTGGGAAAGTCTGTGCCGGAACGCTGGAGAGGAGACTTCATCCATCAGTCAAACCTCAGATTCAGGAGGAACAATGTGGATTCCAGCCTGGCTGAGGAACAGTGGACCTGCTCTTTACCCTCTCAGGGATATTTGAGAGTTTGTGGGAATTTACTAATCTGGTCTACCTCTGTTTTGTAGATTTGGAGAAGGAATACGACCGCATTCCTCGGGATATTTTGTGGTAGGTGCTGCAGGAATATGAGGTGTCGTGCCATTTCTGCATGCTATCAGGTCCCTCTATTCGCAGAGCGAGAGTTGTGTCCACATTCTTGGCGTTAAGTCAAATTTGTTCAAGCTGAGGGCTGGACTCCACCCAAGGGTGCGTCTGGTCTCTACTCCTATTTGTGATTTTCATAGGATGGATATCAAGGCACAGCCGAGGTAAGGAGAGTATCCAGTTTTGGGGGCTTGAGGGTGGCATCCCTGCTGTTTCCAGATGATGTTGTGCTTCTTGCTTCATCCAACTGTGATCTCCAGCACGCATTTGAAAGTGTCACTGCTGAGTATGTCGCGCTTGGGATGAGGATTAGCACCTTGCAATCTGAGGTCATGGTTCTCTCCTGGAAAAGAGTGGGCTGCTGTCTCCAGTTGAGGGGGGAACAGCTTCCCTTAGTGGAGGAGTTGAAGTATCTCGGGAGCTTGTTTGTGAGTGATGGCAGGGGGGGGAGCGTGAGATTGACCAGCGGATCGGTGCGATGGCTTCAGTTCTGTGGGCGCTCTTCCGGTCAGTGGTGGTGAAGTGGGAGCTGAGTTTACGGATGAAGCTCTCCGTTGATATAGGTCCCCATGCTCACCGATAGTCAGGTGGATAATGACCGAAAGGATAAGTCTGCGGGGACAAGTGGCGGGAATGAGGTTTCTCCACAGGGTTGCTGGGCGTACTCTCCAAGACAGGGTGAGGAGTCGGCAATCTGGGAGAACCCCGGAACAGAGCTGCTGATCCTCTGAATCGAGAAGGGCCAATTGAGATGGTTCAGTAACCTGATAAGGATGCCCCCTGGTAGGCTCCCTCTGGAGCTATACCGGACACGGCCCACTGAGCGGAGACCTTGAGGCCAACCCAGGGCTTGTTGGAGGGATTACATCTCTTGGATGGCCTGGGAATGCCTGGGAATCCTCGGAACCTGTGGCTAAGGACAAGGAAGTCTGGTCGGTGCTGCTCAGCTCACTGCCGCTGTGACCCTCACCAGGAGAAGTGGTGTGAAAATGGATGGCTGGAGGAACCCCCACTCTCTGAGTAAACACATTTATTCTGAATTTCCTATTGGATGTGTTGATGAATATCTTGCATTGGTAACCTTTAGTTTTGTTCTTCCACATGAATGCAAACATATTTTCTGTATCCTAGCTATCAACATTATTCATCTTTTTAAAGGACCCTATGAGTAATTCCTTTGCCTTCTATTACCAAGTGAAAAGAGACCCAGTCTATTCACCTGGCAGGTAGAATCTCCCAGTTTGGTATCAGCCTTGTAAATATTTTTTGCTCCTTTCCCATTACTTCTATATTGTTTATATAATATGGAGACTAGGACTGTAGACAGTTCACCAAGTGTGATCGCGTCATGTTTTTCCTTGTGTTTATCTTATTTTCTACTCTAAAGCTCCAGGATTGAACCCATGTTCTTTCATTATGTTCTTATGGGCCAGCATCACTGCTGTTAGTGATTAGTATATCTGCAATTTGTGCACTGGTGAAATCATTGATTTGACTCTCTGGGTGAATAGGGCTCAATTCTGAGGCTAGTTGACCAAATAAAAGAGGGAGCAGCAACAACTATCGCTTACCTCTTGCTACTGAATCCGCCTTCAACGACTGATTCTTTCTTAGTTCAACTCCATAGTCACAGCAAGTCTGGAAAACCAGGCGACAATCCAGCTCTTTGACACGGCTTGCCCTCTCCTCGCAGCTGTGTTGCATTAATAGTCTGGTGATGCCATCCATGCAGCACTTTCGCATTCTGCGGTCCAAGTATTCGTTCACTGTAAAGAGGTAAGAAAGCGGAAACCGCTGTAATTGCACCATCGGTTGCTCAGCACGTTCCATTTTGGAACAAACGACATGACCTACAAACAAGATTCGAGTCACTTAAACCCGCAGAGCTGCAGGTTAAGTGGTGAAGTACGGTAGAAAGCTTGTTGCATATCAGGGGATCTTGATCTCTTCATATTATATCATCACCATAATACAACACAGAAGGCGGACATTCAATCCTCTCATTCTTTGGTCAAACTATCGACTTAGTCACAGTCCCTCATTCCTTCCCCATAGCGGTATGATGTCTTTCCACCATGAAGAATTGCTGAGAATATAAATGTTTTTTCTCTGCTGAATTTGAGCATGTTGGCTTACAGGCACTGCACCATGCCATAATTTGAGCATGCAAGCCTAGAGAAGGCAGAGCAGCTGCGTCAGGAACGGAGGTTTTGCACTGGTGCAATACAGGCCGGCCCAGGTAGGGTGAGAAAGGCATACAGTAGTGTCCCCAAAGTAACATCAAATAAGTGATCAGTAAGAGGTGGAGCCAGCCTACTAGTGGCCAAGAGTGACATAGATGTTTAGAGGTGTAGGGCAAGGGTAGAATGTCGGTACTTTGCCTCAATGCTTACAAAACAAGGGGGATTTAAAAGGTGTCAGTACAAGCAGAGATGGTACATTTAATGGATTGGGTGAAAATTGAGAGGCAGAAGGCACAGGAAAAGCTGACTATGTGTAGAGTGGATAAATAGTCTGCATCCCAGGTTACTAAATGAAATCAGCTCCAAGATAGCGGAAGTGCTTGCCAAAATGTTCTAATCTTCTCTGTAATTGGTGGCGGGGAAGCGGGAGACAGAGGATTGGAGAGTAGCAAATGTGTCACCTTTTTTTCTACAAATAGTCTAAGGATAGTCTTGGAAACGGCAGGGCACCTAATTTAACATCAGTGGTGAGTATTATTTTGAATAAATGAAGGATAGCCAGCACAAACATCGAAAAGGCAGGTTGTGCTTGACTAATTTAATTTAATTTTTTGACCAAGTAACAGAGAATGATGATGGAGGAATTGCAATGAATGTTATCTATATGGATTTTAATAACACTTTTGACAAAGTACCTCGTTAAACGCTGGTTAGCAAAATTGTTGCTTTTGGAGTAGGATAGTCGATGTTACTCAGGTAAGACAAAACTAAATGCCCCAAACACTGACCCTTGGGGAACACCATTGTTGACCAGCCTCCAGTCTGAATAGTAACAATTTACCACAACTCACCGTTTTTCTGTCCATAAGTGTTTTTTTTTGTCTTATCTGAGTGACATCGATTCTCCTACTCCAAAAGCCACAATTTTGTTAACCAGCCTTTAACGAGATATTTTGTCAAAGGCTTTATTAAAATCCATATCGATAACATCCATTGCAATCCCTCCCTCATCATTCTCTGTTACTTCATCAAAAAATTAAATTAAATTAGTCAAGCATACACAAAATAGGAATTAAAGAGATAAGGTGAGAGTGACTGTCCTTGATATCAAGACAGTATGTGGTGTTGGGAGTGAAATATTAGCTTAGTTAGAGGACCAGCTAGCTATCAGAAACAGAGATTTGGGATAATCTGGTCTCTTTTAGGTTGACAAATTGTAACTAGTGGCATTCCACAGGGATCAGTGCTGAAACCGCAAAAATTTACGCTCTATATTAATTACTTGAATGAAGGGATCAATTTAGTGTAGCCAAATTTACTGATGATACGAACATATGTTGGAAAGAAAGTTGTGAGATAATATAAAAGAGTCTGCAAAGGATAGGTTAAGTTAATGGGCAAAATCTTGGCAAATTTTGTGAAATGTTAAGGTTGTACACTTTGGCTGGAAGAATGAAGAACAGCACATTATTGAAATGGAGGGAGACTGCAGAATGCTGCAGTGCTGAGGGACTTGGACGTCCTATTAGATGAATCACAAAAAGTTAGCATGCATGTACATCAAGCAACTAAGAAGGCAAACGGAATGTTCATTGCAAAAAAGTAGGAGATCTTACTACAAATGTGCAGGGAATGTTGAGGCCACACCTCCTTACATTGAAGGCAGTTCAGAGAAGATTACCTGGGCTATTAATGGGATGAACGTGCAGTCTTATGGGGAAAGGTTGAGCAGGTTGGGCCTATTCACATCGGAATTTAGAGAAGAAGGTGATCTTATGAAACATTATGTTTCTGAGGGAGCTTGACATGGTACATGCTGAGGACATGTTTCCACTCGTGCTTGAATATGGAACTCGGGGAAAATTTTCAAAATAATGTATTTCTCATTTAGATCAGAGTTGAGGTGTAATACCTTCTCTCAAGAACCATTAGTGTCTGGAATCCTCTCCCCAAGTGAACATTGGAGGTTGGGTCATTGAATATATTCAAGTCTGAGTTAGAAACTGTTGTGGTTGACAATGGAGTTTGTAGTTATAGAATGGAAGACAAGAAAGTGGAGGCCACATCAAATCAGCCATGATATTCCAGAATGGAGGGGTATTTTTTTCCAGAATAAATGGCCTACTCCTGCTCTTATTTATTATGTTCTTATCTTCCTTATATTTGGCCAAGAGTGGCAACAAGGGGCCCTCGCAAAGCTGACACAGATGGGAATTAGTGGGAAATCTCCCTATTGGGTGAAGCCACCCTTTGCACAAAAGAAGATAGTTATGCTCGTGGAGGCATCATGAAACTAACATTTTGTTCATGATATTATTGTGGTTTATTGAAAAGTAGGATTATGGGGGTAAGTATAGTTGAGTTTGCATATGATTTAATTACATTTGGAGTCAAGTAGACTGCAAGCTTGAAATCATCAGAAGAAGCTAGGTGCTTGATATGCTAATAAGTAAACATGGATGCTGGCTTAGCATGTAAGGTTTGAAGTGAATTTGCATTTTTAGATAAGTGATGAGATTTGGATTTCAAAGGGATTTTAGTCTAGCCAGATAAGCAAGGCTAAGGAATATGTTTATTTTTTTCTCAAAGGTTACTGACAATATACATATTGGCAACATGAAAGTTTTTATATTATGAGGAGGGTACAGTTTCAAAGATATATGGAACAACAGAATTTATTTGTTAAAAAGAGAGAAACGTATATAAAGGAGAACGAAATGCTATGCATCAGCAGGCCATGTAAGATCTAACAGGAGAGTGTGAAATAGCTTTAATGAATCCTCCAGCATTTATGGATACGTCTGCTATATAATGAAACTGATGTTGGGAAATGACATTTGGAATTCTACTGTCAAGTGTTAACTTGCTGAGTTTGTTTTAAATCTAATATCTATTTTGGACCTTTGCCTTAAAGGACTGGGGGTCAGATTAATTAGGAATGTAAGGAGTTATTATAGTAGTAAGTAATTGTACTCTTATTTATGTGCTTGAGATCATTTATATTTTGTTGATAAATATTTTAATTTAATTTTTAAAATCTCTAAAGGTTTGAATTCAGTGCACACATCTCATAGTAAATACAAATTGCAAAACCGTTGTGATAGCGCAATCAAGTTTTCCTTGTAGATTTGGTCCAGCTGACACATGTCACCTGCCATGTCATAACAGAGGTCAAACATCTCAGTGCAAGGAATAGTCGCAGGAGTCAGTCAGGGTATTGTCCTACGCTGAAGCATCTTCAGGTTCTTCTTCAATGACCTTCCCTCTAGCATAAGGTCAGTTATGGAAATGGTCACTGATTATTGCATTATGTTCAGTGCCATTTTGTGATGCTAGAGTAGTCCATGTCCATATGGATCAACATCTGGACAACGTTCAGCCATCTGTTGAAAAGTGGCAAGTAACATTCGCTCCACACACATACCTGGCAATGACCATCTCTAACTAGACCGAAATGCAACATCTCCCCTTGACATTCAATTGCATTGCCGTCACTCAATCCCCTTCGAGCAACCTTCCGGGGTTACCTTTGATCAGAACTTGAACTGGACCAGCCATATAAATATTTTGGCTCGAGGAGCAGATCAGAGGTTGGGTATTGTGCAGTGAGTAACTCACCTCTTAACTCCTAAAGTCTGTGCCATCTGAAAGGCAGAAGTGCAATTGTGATGGAATATTCGCCACTTGCCTGAATAAGTTCAGCTCCAACAAAACTCAAGGAGCTTGACAGAAACCAAGACAAAATAGCCTGCTTGATTGGCGCCTGATCTACCTCCTTAAATATTCATTCCCTCCACCACTGATGCCCTGTGGTAGCCGGGTGTACCATAAACAAGATGCAATACAACAAATCACCAAAGCTCCTTGTACGGCGCCTTCCAAAGCCACGACCTTTACTACCTGGAATTGCAGCAGATGCATGGGAACACCAGCACCTCCAAGTTGTCCTAATCCACAGACCATCCTGACTTGGATCTACAGCGCTTTTTCTTCACTGTTGTATGGTCAAAATCCTGGAACTCTCTGCCTAACAGCACTGTGGTGTTCCGATGACACATGGGCTGTCGTGTTCAAGAATGTGGCTATCAGCACCTTCTCAAGGCCTGTTATTGATGGGATACAAATGCTGGCCAAGCCTATATACATTAATCAGTTGGACATTGGAATTCAAAGTAAAATCCAAAATGTTCCGATGACTGCATCCCTTTAGGATAGCAAACATTGAGGATGATATTAATTCATTGCAAAAGGACATAGGCTAGAAAAATAGGCAGACAAGTGACAGGTGGAATTTGAAGATGGGACAGATGGATCTGTGGGTGCATATGTAGGGATGTCTGAAGGTGATAAGCTATATTGAGACCGTGTTAGCAGAGTGAATGGGATGTTAAGCTATAATATAGAAGTATTGAGCACAATAGCAGGGAACGTATGTTGAACATTAATACATTTCTTGTTGAGCCAACAAACTAGTGTATTATGTTGCAGCACCTTAGGCAGGATGTAAGGGTCCCTGAGAATGTGCCAAAGCAATTTAACAAAATGGTGCCCGGATTAGCTACAAGGTTAGATTGGAAAAGCTGTGGTTGTTATTCTTGGAACAAAGGAGATCGAGAGCAGTTTGGTAGATGTGTACAAGGCTTTGGCCAGAATCTTCCGTCTGGAGTCTAAGCTCAGTGGCGGTCTTGGAAGTTGGAGTGATTTCCCTGGGGTGCTGCAGGCTGCCGACCATGAGCAATCTTGCACTTGTCAGGTCATTACATATCCATCCATAACATGATTGCCCACGCGCCTTCCAGCTGCTCATACCAGGAGATACCGTTCTTTGAATGTCAGATAACACAGAAAAGGAAAAACTATTCCCATTCAGTGATGGTGCAAGGACTAGGGGGAACAACTGTTTAGGGTTTTAGGAGACATGTCAAGAGGAATGTTTTGTTTCTTTTGTATGCAGTGAGTGGTATTGAACTGGACCCCACTGCAACTAAGGTCATCGAAGCAGAGACAAGCAATGATTTTAGAAAGAAATTGGATAGGCACTCAAAGGAAATTACCTTTCAGGTCATGGAAATAGAATAGGAGGGGGAAGAAACTGACTGGATTGTTCCATGGAGAGCTAGCATAGGCTCAGTGGTTGAATGGCTCCGACCATGCCGTAAGTTAGTCAATACTCTGTCTCTCAATGACCAAGTGTTTACATGCACAAGTCTTTGAAAGTGCAGAACATGTTGAGAAGATCATTAAAAAAGCTTATGGCATACGTGGCTTTACTAACAGATGACTATTTCCTTGTTAACTGTTCCCAAATGCATTACCTCACAATTCTTCCGATTCAACACCATTTGCCATTGCTACGCCCACCTAACTAGTCCAATGATGTCATTTAGCAATATTTAGTTTTATTTTCCATTATCAACACAGGAGCCATTTCGTGGGTTGTCTGGAAATTTCGTAATCATACCCGCCACATTCCAGTCCAATCACTAATATATACCACAACAGGCAAAGTTCTTAGTATTGAGCCCTCCAGAATCACAGTGTAAACAGCTTGCCATTCACGAAAACTCTGATCCACCATTTGCTTCCGGCCTCTGAGTAAATTTTGGAGCCAACTCGTCACTTCGTGTTGAATCCAATGGCTTTTTATTTTTGTAGCTAGTCTGTTGTGTGGAACTGTATCAAAACTCTTTCCAAAATCATGAGAGACTACATCAAGTATGCAATCCTCATTGACACTCCTTGTACCTACTCAAAAATTTCAAATATGATGGTGAGATATGACTTTCTTTTAACATCTGTGTCCATCTAAATTAACATTTATCCTGTCCCTCAGAACTGGTTCCAATTGTTTTACTAACACTGAGTTTAGGCTGACTGGCCTGTACTTACAATATTGTCACTCCTTTAATGCAGATCAATATCGGAGCATTTGCTAGTACTGATTGGAAGTTCAGTGGGAGCTGAGGACTGGCGTGGGGTTCTTGGGATGGGGATGGTGGGTAGAGGGAAATGAGATGAAGATGGACCTTGCATTACAAAAGTCCACTTGGAAATATTGTGGAGTCGTGAGGAGCACTGTGTTGATTTCCTGGATCCACGTCAACTTCCAAAAGATTAGATCTGGAAAAGCCTGGAAAATCTGAGCCCAGTGACTGAGGCTTGGTGGACAGACAGGCATTGATAAGGAGAGCACCAATGCATTCTGAGGTGGGAAAATGTTCTAGTCAACATATCAGAGATTCAGCAGAATGTGACCAAGGTTCCAAGATTTTGGGAATCAATTATGCAAGCTAAGCATTTTATTCCCTGGAATACAGGAGGTATTTTGTTTGACGATTCAGGATCATCAAAGGTTTGCTAAGGTAATTTGCGGAACCCTTTGTTACTGGTGGGAGAGCCAAAGACAAGGGGATGAAATCTTAAATCGGCGTCAGGAGCTCAAGAGTGAAATTAATGATTTCTTCATACGAAGGATGGTAGAAGTGTGGAACTTTCCTTCACCAAAGGCTGTAGTTGGTCATTCAATTACTAACTTTAAAACTATGATCCATAGTTTCTTTGTCCAACAGGGTATGGAAGGATATGAATCCAAGGCAGATGGATAACATAAGGATGCTGATAAAGCACGATCTCATTGAATGGAGGAATAGGCTCGAGGGAATGAATGACCTCTCTTTCTTCCTATGTCACACGATGGAAGCTATCAATTGGGTTAGAAATTTGTCCTGCACAATCTGACATTGTCTCCTGTGATCAGACTCAACTGAGCTTGAAATTTTGTGGGACGTGTAACAGACCAAAAAAATTGATTTTGCGTTTCACAATTCCAGAAAAAAAAACTCTCACCGCCCACAAACAAACGTCCATGCCAGGTTATTAATCCTTCAAAAGCAAAAACACTGCATATTCTGGAGATCTGAACTAAAAACAAAACAAGCAGGGGCCAAAAAAATAGCGAGTTTGCCAGAATCTGTGGGGATAGAAATCGCTCAATGTTTAAGGCCGGTGGCCGTTCATCAGAAATATTCAACAGTAGCACAATGAAATGCCCTCAGCCGAAAACATTGACAATTTTCCTTATCATTACCAATAGAACCTCTAACCTATATAAGCAAAAGAATAAGCTCAGCATACAGAGGGCCTTGAATCCTTGCCAATTTGTTTTAACACAACAGTTTTATGGTAGAATGTCAGAATTAGTTTCCAAAATACGCTAAGGAGCTTGAGCAGGAACCAAAGGAAGCGTTCAGTAGGTCTGGCAGCATCTGTGGAGAGAGAAACAGTGAGTTAACATTTCGAGTCCGTATGTCCCTTCTTCAGTCATACAGACTCAAAAGGTTAACTCTGTTTCTCTCTCCACAGATGCTGCCAGACCTGCTGAGTTTTTCCAGCATTTTCTGTTTTTGTTTCAGATTTCCAGCATCTGCAGTATTTTGCTTTTACCGAAGGAAGAGCGTTTGGAAACATAATTCATAACCTTTGTGACAGAGTGTGATTTAGAAGAGGATTTAAAGCAATAAGAACTGCACTCTTTCAATGCTTTCAATGTTATATTGTTATATAGAACGTACAGCATAGAAACAGGTTGGAAGGATGCAAACACAGCACAATCACAAACACAGGTCATTCAACACAGCCATGCTGGCATTTATGCACAAGAGTATCATCCCAAATTCATCTCACCCGATCAATACATGCTTTTATTCCATCCTCCTTCATATATTTACCTAGTATCCCTTAAATACCTCTACACCATTCAACTCAACTATTCCTCATTATAGTGAGTTCCACAAATCTGGCACTCTGAAGGAAGAATTTTCTCCTGACATCTCAATTGTATTTAGTAGTTACTTTTTATGTAGATGATCCTTAGCTCTGTTCTCCACCTACAAATTCTTTGCTATGCCTGCTGTATTAAATACCTCCTTAATTTTATAGCCGTCTGTTAGGCCACTCTGTCAGATTTCTCTTTTCTAGAGAAAAGGGTTCCAGCCTGTTTAATAGTTCCTCATCAGCTCTGGTATCATCCTAAGGATTTTATTTTCAATTTCTCCAGTACCTTTATATCATTTTGTCACATGGAGAGTAGACTGACATAGTGTGTGTGACTATCGAACTTAGTTATATCAATGGAAATAGGTCATTATTTGCACATCATTTTAAGACAGTTTGATTAATACACAGAAATGGAGAATGCAATTCATGCATGTTCTTTCGTACTCACTTTTTCCAGTATATTGGCGCTGCAGGTTTAATGCTCTCCTCTTTCTTCTGACTTCATTTTTGCATGAATATTCTGCAAATTAATCCAAAGCAAATTCCAAATCAAAGCTATTCCAAAGTAGAAATGTTGTTTTTTTTTTCCCGGGACCATTTCTTAGAGCAGCATGATCTCAAGCCAATCAGACAGCAGGTAATTCGCAATGAGGCAGGATTAACTAATTCATGACTTCACAGTAAAGGCACACTTAGGTAGAAGTGATCATAACATGATCTAATTTCGCATTCAGTTTGAGGAAAGAAGAGTGAGTTTAATGTTCTAAATTTAGTAAGACAATTATGAGGGTATGATGACAGAGTTGGCTAAGGTGAAGTGGGAAATCAGGTTAATGGAAAGGTCAGTAGAGATGCTGTGGCAGACATTTGAGGAGATTTTCAAAACACTTAGCAAAGATGCATGTCTGTGAGAATGAAATATTCTAGAAGAAAGATGGACCAGTTGTGGCCAACTAAGGAATTTAAAGATATTATGAAATTGAAAGTAATGGTGTACAATTTTGCAAAGATGAAAAGGTCAGAAGATTATACAGAATATAAAAAACCAACAATGTTCAACAAAATATTAATTGAAATACAAAGAATAATAATTAGACTATGAGAGAAAGCTAGCTATAGATAAATAAACATATAATAAGAATTTCCACAGATATCATAAAAGGAAAAGAGCAAATAGTGGAAGTGATGGTCCTCTGGAGAGAGAGTCGGGGAATTAATAATGGAAGATAAGAGAGTGTCCGATGAACTTCACAGGTACTTTGCAAATATCTTCACTGTAAGAGATGCACATAGCATTCCAGAATTAATTGTAAATCAAGGGATCTCATAAAAACTTATAAAATTCTAACAGGAATAGACAGGGTAGATGCAGGAAGGATGTTCCCGATGGTGGGGGAGTCCAGAACCAGGGGTCACAGTATGAGGATATAGGGTAGACTATTTAGGACTGAGATGAGGAGAAATTCCTTCACCCAGAGAGTGGTGAGCCTGTGGAATTCGTTACCACAGAAAGTAGTTGAGACCAAAACATTGTATGTCTTCAAGAAGGAGTTAGATATAGCTATTGGGGCGAAAGGGATCAAAGAGTATGGGGAGAAAGTGGGAGTAGGCTATTGAGTTGGATGATCAGCCATGATCATAATGAATGGTGGAGCAGGCTCGAAGGGCTGAATGGCTTACTCCTGCTCCTAGTTTCTATGTTTCCATGTAAGAGGTGAAATTGAGGGAGGAGCTTAAAACAATTCCAATCACCAGGGAAAAGGGTAATGAGAAAATTATTAGAACTAAAAGTTGACAGGTTCCCAGGTCCTGATGGACTTGATCCTAGGTTCATTAAAACGTGGCTTCTGAGATAGTAGATTCATTGGTTTTAATTTTCCAAAATTTCCTAGATTCTGGAACGGTACCATCATATTGAAAAATAACAAAAAGAAAGGAGGGAGAAAGAAAGCAGGAAACTACAGGGTAGTTATCTTAACATCTGCAATGCCCAGAATTATAGCTGGACACTTGGAAAACCTCAGTGCAATCAGGCAGCACCAGCATGGTTTTGTGAAAGGGAAATCGTGTTTGGCTAATTTCCTAGAGTTCATTGAGGAAGTGACTCACAACATGGATAATGGAACCTGGAAAAGTTGAGTACCTAAGTTTCCAGAAAGCATTTGACAAGGTGGCACATCAAAGGTTACTATGCAAGCAAAAAATTCATAGTGTAGGGGTTAACATATTAGCATGGATAAAGGATTGGTTAGCTAACAGGAAATAGAGAGTTGGTATGAATTGGTCATTTTCGAGTTGGAAATATGTAACAAGAGCAGCACCACAGAGATCAATGCTGGTGCCTCAGCTGTTTCCAATCTACATTAATGATTTGGATGAAGGGACCAAAATTTGCTGATGACACAACGATAAGTAGAAAAGTAAGTTGTGAAGATGACACAAGCAGTCTGCAAATGGCTATAAACAGGTTAAGTGAGTGGACAAAAACCTGGCAGATGGAGTACAATATGGGAACACCTTAACCTGTCCACTTTGGCAGGAAGAATGGAAAAACAGCACATTATCTCAATTGACACAGACTACAAAATTTTGAGGTACAGAGGGATCTGGTGTCCTGGTACAATAATTACAACAAGCTGGTACGCAGGTCTAAAAAGTATTTAGGAAGGGAAATTGAGCGTTGTTGTTTATTGCAAAGGAAATGGAATATAAAGGCAGGGATATACAGACGTACAGTGCATTGCTGAGACCACATTTGGAGGACAGCGTATTGCTTTGGTTTCCTTCTTTAGGAAAGGGCATAATTGCTCTAGAAACCGTTCAGAGAAGGTTCATTCGATAGATTCCTGGGCTGAGGGAGTTATCTAATGAAGTTGGTTGACGAGGTATGGCCTGTATCCATTTGGGATTAGAAGTAAGAGATCTGATCTTATTGGAATAAATGGGATCCTGAGGGAGCCTAACAGGGTGGATGCTGAAAGGATGTGTTTCCCAGTGAGGACACAGTTAAAAATATGGTTCTTCAATTTAAGACGGAGGTGAGATTATTTTTCCTCTCACAGCAAGCGGAGAGTCTGGGGAACCCTCTTCTGCATCTATCTGCCTGTCTGTCTGTGCATCTGTCTGTCTATCTATTTATCTATAAATCTATGTATTGATATATCTATCTACCGATCTATGTATTGATGTATCTATCTATCGATATATCCACATGTATATGTGGTGTTATATTTACCATGTCTAACTGACGCTATGCCCACATCAGAAATGAAACTCAGTCCAGCATCCTTGAAAACACCAACACTGTTAACTCCACCTCCATAGAAACATCCCAGATCGTAAACATTCATTTGTTCAAATACCTATTTACAGAAAAAAAAATATCAAACTGCAAAACATGGCCAGCTGTTCAGAAAACAATTGTTTTTAGTTCTGCTGCAAAGTAAGTGTAATGTGTCCCTGTGTTTTGGGGAAATAGTAAATTAATAATTTTCATTATTATAGCACCTTTCACATTCTCAGGCAAATTTGAAGCAAATACTTTTCAAGTGTTGTAATGCTGGAAATAAGGCAAACAAGTTTTTACCAAGAGGGTCTCACAAACATTTGCGTGATAAATGCTCAAACAATATTTGTTTCATTACAAATGTTGCTAGGTTGGATCAGTGATGAACAGTGAGTGTAAAGCTGGTTTATTTTTTTTTCATTCATTCATGGGATGTGGGCATTGCTGGGTCAACCAGCATTTATTGCCCATACCTAACTGCCCTTGTTCAGTGTCCAGTTAAACTGTGGGTCTAGAGCCACATGTGGGCCAGGTAAGGACAGCAGATTCCATTCCTCAAAGGACATTAGTGAACCAGGTGACCAGAAATAATTTCATGGTCAGACTTTTAATTCCAGGTTTTTATTAGATTCAAATTCCACCATCTGCTGTGGCAGGATTTGAACCTGAGTCCCCAGAGATTTACTCTGGTCTCTGGAGCACAAGTCCAGATAATTTCACTATGCCACCGCCTCCCCAGCGACTTTTGTGCTCAAGGCTCTAGACTGAACAAATTTAAATGACAAGGAACCAGAAGATCAGGCTTCTCCACTTTGCTCCCAAGTTTACCTAGTACATGGCCTGCAACAGTGTCCCAGTGATGCTCAAGGCAAGCTCAGGGAGCAACACCTTATCTTTCCACTCGGCACTCTGCAGCCTTCTGGACTCAATGTTGAGTTCAACAACCTTACATCATTGCCTCTGTCACCATCTTATTCTATGTGGTTTTTTCCTCTCTTTATTGCTTGGTTGGGTCAGTCTTGTCTTATCTTGTCTAGTTTCTTTGTTTATCCATTCGTGTTGCATTCAAATGCTTTTGATCATTATGCAGCAATTCACTTGGACACAACCTTTGTTTATTTACGATATACATTCCCATTGCTTTGCCATAATGATGCTAAATCTAACTATATTATTGTCACTATCTCCAAAATGGTCCCCCACTGCTACATCAAACTCATTTAAAACGCATCTGGATCAGCAGCTGATATGCTGTAACTTACAAAGCGACAGACCAATTGTTGGAAAATGGGATAAAATAAGCGGCTAGACTTTTTTTTCTCTTATTTGGCTGGCACAGGGCTGAATGGCCTTTTTCTGCATCATAACATTTCTATGGTTCTATGCTTCTTTAGCTGTTGCATCACAAAATCTTTACCACTAGTAGCCTCTAGTTACACTAGATACACTGGTAGCCTCGAGAATACACCCAGTAATACAATAACACCTCAAGTGTTTCTTAGCTCCAACCAAATAGACTCGGTCCTTGACCCCTCTAGGGCATCCCCTCGCTCCAGTACTGCAACATTCTTAATCAGTACTGTAACTTATCCTCATTTTGTCCCTCCCCTATTTCTCCTGATAACCATGCATCCAGAAAGATTAATTACCCAGCCCTCTATTTTTTCAGCTAGATTTCCATTATCGCCATATCTCCATGAGGTCATTTGTGCCTTTGGCTCACAGACCTTATTTACTACACTCCGTTCATTCACATACATGCACTCTAAACTCATTCAGATATTATTGCATTTGTTATTACTCCAACTCTGACTTATACCTTACTATTTCCTACGCTGGAGCTTTCTGTGTTTGGCAATTACCTTTGAACATTAGTTTTCCTCCAAAATATTATCTCCTGATTCTCTCACTTTTGCCAAGATGCTTAAACACTCACATAGATAGGGTAAATCGTCCCATAAGAATGTTATTTCCAGTTCTGTTCAGGTATATCCAGTTTGCTCTGTTAAGGTGTCATCTCGCCAGAACAGATCCCAATGTCCTAGGAATCTGAAGTCATCCCAACAGTACCACTTCTCCAGCCACACATTCAGCTACTTAATTCTACTATTCCTCACTTGGTCATGGTACTGGGAGGCCGCTACCTTTGAGGTGTGCTTGCTGCTTTCCTTCTTAACTCCCTCTGTAAAGGAAGGCCACTCTGTCTACTTATGCCATTGATACCAAAATGGGGCACGACAACTGGCACTTCAAAGCTTACCATCCACCCCTACAACCACCCCCACCCCCGCAGAGTGCTCCGCAGCCCCTTAGTGACATCCTTGACCTTGCTACCATGGAGGTAACACAACTGCATTCACACCTGTGCCAGGAAGGCCTGTCTGTTCCAGTAGTTACCAAACCCCCTTTCACTCGTGCTAGAATATTTGCACTTTAATTAGAAATTAACAGAGGAGATGTCCATAACCTAATGATAGGAAGCTCTACCTTCCTGGGTGTGAGCTTGTTCTTGTTGTTTAGAATGTACACTGCTGAATCAACAGCAACAAATGAGACGTTTGCTGCATCGTTGGTGGAGAATTGCAGATCAAATGTGCCACCCGGTCCATGGGATTTATTTTCGTCCTTTATTTCAATCTGTAAAAGTTAATTAGAAGACTGTTGTCGAGTTAATCAATTACCAGAAAGACATACACTGCAGGAATTACAAACAGCTTAAAAATTACCCAGTTTAGTAAAATAACTTTAAAAATACATACAGTGTGAATACTTTTGATCATTTTGCATTTTGTGATCTGTTGACTGAAAGGATTTAGAGGCACTGGAGAAGGTGCAAAAATGATTCACAAGGGATGATGCCAGATATGAGGGGTAGTATTTACTAAGAAAGAGGGAGCACTTTTGGGCTATTTCCTCTAGAATAGTGAAGTTGCTCGGATGACCTGACAAATGTATTTATGATCGTGAAAAGGTTTTATGTGGCTGATGAAGAGAATATGCATCCATTTGTGAACAAAAACAAAAACAGGTCCATAAATATTAGTTAGTTGCAAATCAATCATATGCCGAACTATTTTGTTGGCTGGGCCAGCATTTATTGCCCATCCCTAGTTGCCCTTGAGAAGGTGGTGGCGAGCTGCCTCCTTGAACTACTGCTGCCCATCTGGTGTAAGTATACCCACAGTGCTGTTAGGGAGGGAGTTCCAGGACTTTGACCCAGCGACAGTGAAGGAACGGCGATATATTTCCAAGTCAGGATGGTGAGTGACTTGGAGGGGAACTTCCAGCTGGTGGTGTTACCATGTGTCTGTTGCCCTTGTCCTCCTAGATGGTAGTGGCCATGGGTTTGGAAGGTGCTGTATAAGGAGCCTTGGTGAATTCAAGCTTCCTCAGTGCTGTGGGTGCTGCACTCATCCATGTAAGTGGGGAGTATTCTATTTTACTCCTGACTTGTGCCTTGTGGATGGTGGACAGGCTTTGGGGACTCAGGTGGTGAGTAACTCACAGGATTCATAGCCTCTGATCTGCTGTTGTAGTCATAGTATTCATATGGCTAGTCCAGTTAAGTTTCTGGCCAATAGTAATCCCCAGGATGTTGATAGAGGGGGATTCAGTGATGGTAATGCCATCAAGAGGCGATGGTTAGATTCTCTCGTGTTGGAGATGGTCATTGCCTGGCATGTGTGTGACACAAATATTACTTGCCACTTGTCAGCCCAAGCCTAGATACTGTCCAGGCCTTGCTGCATTTGGACATGGACTGCTTCAGTATCTGAGGAGTGCTGATCTGGTGCTGAACATTGTGAAATCATCAGCGAACATCCCCATTTCTGACCTTATGATGGAAGGAAGGTCATTGATGAAGCAGCTGGAGATTGTTGGGCTGAGGACACTACGCTAAGAAACTCCTGCAGTGATGTCCTGGAGCTGAGATGACTGACCTCCAACAACCACAAGCATATTCTTGTGTGCTAGGGATGACTCCAACCAGTGGAGAGTTTTCCCTTGACTCCCATTGACTCCAGTTTTGCTAGGACTCCTTGATACCACATTCGGTCAAATGCGACCTTGATGTCAAGGGCAGTCACTCTCACCTCACGAGTTCAGCTCTATTGCCCATATTTGACTAAGGCTGTAAGGATGTTAGGAGCTGAGTGACCCTGGCGGAACCCAAACTAAGCGTCAGTGAGCAGGTTATTGCGAACCATGTGCCACTTGATAGCACTGTTGATGACCCCTTCCAGTACTTTGCTGATGATCGAGAGTAGACTGATGGGGCGGTAATTGGCTGGGTTGGATTTGTCCTGCTCTTTGTGTACAGAACATACCTGGGCAGTTTTCAACATAGCCGGGTAGATGCCAGAGTTGTTGCTGTATACTGGAACAGCTTGGCTAGGGGCGCGGCAAGTTCTGGAGCACAAGTGTTCAGTACTATTGCTGGAGTATTGTCAGGGCCCATAGCCTTTGCAGTATCCAATGCCTTCAGCCGTTCCTTGATATTACTTAGAGTGAATCGAATTGGCTGAAGATTGGCATCTGTGATGCTGGGGACTTCTGGAGGAGGCCGAGGTGGATCATCCACTCAGCACTCCTGGCTGAAGATTGTAGCAAATGCTTCAGCCTTATATTTTGCACTGATGTGCTAGGCTCCTCCATCATTGAGGATGGGGATATTTGTGGAGCCTCCTCCAGTGAGTATTTCATTGTTCACCAACATTCATGACTGCAGGGCTTAGATCTAATCTATTGGTTGTGGGATTGCTTAGCTCTGTCTATCACTTGCTGCTTATGCTGTTTGGCATGTATGTAGTCCTGTGTTATAGCTTCACCAGTTTGACACCTCATTTTTAGGTATGCCTGGTGCTGCTTCTGACATGCCCTCCTGCACTCTTCATTGAACCAGGGTTGATACCCTGGCCTGATGGTAATGGTTGAGTTGGGTATATGCTGGGCCATGAGGTTACAGATTGTGGTTGAGTACAATTCTGCTGCTGCTGATGGCCCACAGCACCTCATGGATACCCAGTCTTGAGTTGCGAGATATGTTTGAAATCTATCCCATTTAGCATAGTGGTAGTGCCACACAACACGATGGAGGGTATTCTCAATATGAAGGCGGGACTTGGTCTCCACAATGACTGTGCAGTAGTCACTCCTATTGATACTGTCATGGACAGATGCATCTGTGGCAGGCAGATTGGATGAGGTCGAGTATGTTTTTTCCCTCTTGTTGGTTCCCTCACCACCTGCCTCAGACCCAGTCTAGCAGCTATGTCCTTTAGGACTCGGCCAGCTCGTTCAGTACTGGTGCTCCTGAGCCACTCTTGGTGATGGACACTGAAGTTCCCCCACCCAGAGTACATTCTGTGACCTTACCGCCCTCAGTGCCTCTTCCAAGTGATGCTCAACATGGAGGGGCACTGATTCATCAGCTGAGGGAGGGCGGTACGTGGTAATCAGCAAGAATTTCCTTACCCATGCTTGACCTGATTCCATGAGACTTCAATTTTGGCACTGGCCCCCAGAAATTAGTAAGGAGGACTTTGCAGGGTTGACAGGGCTGAGTTTGCTGTTGTCATTTCCAGTGCCTAGGTCGATGACCTCAATGTAAAGTTGTGCGGGGCGCAATTTTCCGGAATATTGCGAATGGCCTATTTATTACACCATGTGGTTCCATTCATAATGGTGCTCGGCAGCGCACCCACATAGCTTACAGTTAACATTAGAATGTCAGCTTGCTGATGCACGGGATAGATTAAAATTGATCCTCGATGTCATTGCTTTCCTTGGGGGAGCTATGCAGAAACATCCAATTGCAGCACTTGTGCAGCACTGCAGATATTAACTGGGAACAAACTGGGCAAAAGTCATTGTGACCAGATACTGAACTGAATGTTACCAGCCCTGCAAGGCTGAGATGGAGGCAAGGGACAGGAAAATTGCGGGGAAAGCCATCAGAGCCAGGCAGCTCTCCGGCACGGGCAGACCTCAGAGCCAAAGGTTCCGTGGCCCAAGAGGGGATAAAAGGTAACCCACTCTGGCACCCCTCCGTCAACAGCACCCACAATTCCCGCCGGGATAGCCAGGCTTCAGAACTGCTGGTACTCTGATTGGATGGAGCGCCCGCTCATGGCCACCAGCAGTAAAATCGCCCAGCTGGTCTCGCTGATGGGAAGTGGATGCTCAGGACTTGCTTTTTGGCCCGTTGTCAGGGTCACAAACCTGCAGTATAATCTAGCCTATTTGATTTCTAGGTCCTATTGGGCAGGAGCACGGACAAGGCGCCAATTGCGAAATGGTCACTAATCGCTTTTCCTACTTTCGAGTGAAGAGATTTGCTGACACAATTGGTGAAACTAGCTTTGATTTCCCAGCCACTGGCAGAGCTGAGCACGACGGTGCCCAAAACTGGGAATACGAGCAGGTAAAAGGGCAAGGCACAGAGCATTTGACTGCCAGCTCGATAACTCACAGGTTAAATTAAGCAATTCCCAGTACCAAGTCCATGGCGCATAATATCTACACGGCCCCGGGATGGGGTAAAATCATCCTCTGTGCCTTGCCCTTTTACCCGCTCATATTCCCTGTTTTGGCCACTGTCGTGCTCAGCTCTGCCAGTGACTGGGAAATAAAAACAAGTTTCACCAATTGTGTCAACAAATCTCTTCACTCGAAAGTAGGAAAGCGATTAGTGTCCATTTCGCAAGGTTCCAATTGTGCTCGGGATAATTGTCACTAAAACAAAACAGCAACAGCAGCAAAGTACTGCAGATGCTGGAAATCTGAGGTAAATACCGAAACTGCTGGGAATACTCAGCGTGTCGGCCGTTAAACCTATTACTTCCGAAACACTAAAGTGACGAGGACAAGATGATGTGCTGTTCCTTGAGCTTGCACTGAGCTATAGCGGAACAGTGGAGGAGGCAAGGAACGGGTCAGACTCAGAGTGGGAGTAGAGTGGAGAAATAAAATGGAACTGCCTGATCAACAAAAATAACATTTTCCCCCAAAAAAACCAAGTGAGAAATCGTTAGTGTCCACTCACCCGCCCATCGCACTGATCCTCCACATCAATCCAAACTGAATTTGCCACAATTTCCTTTCCTCCTCCTGCTTCGATGTAATAGTAGGCAAGAAGGCGAAACGTAGGAACCATGTCAAGGCTCACTTGAAGTCGGAGTTTTGATGGATCTGCCTTCCGAATCCGACCGGAGCCGATCACCTTGCCTTTGCTCATGAGCTATGGAGGAAACAGACATGACTGAGTGAGTAGTGTTAACACAAAGCAGGCATTAGAATCAGCCAGCATTGCACACTCTGTCCTATATTCCGCTCCGCTGAAGCAAAATAACAGCGTGACATAGTGCAACAGTATCAAGCTCCAAGGAATCCGAATATTGAAGATAACACATGGGAAGTGGTTAGGATACTTTATCAGGGAATAATGAACTGAAGGTTTCAGCTGTCATGCCCTGTGTTCATTGTCTACAAATGTGAAAAACAAATCAATGTTTATAGCGTGGCAATGGACAAACTGCCGAGAGAGAGCGGGCATTGTCAGTAGTTGGCAATCATGCGGCTCGAGAGAAGGATACAGCGTGCCTTGGCCTCAGGAGGTGTAGTGGGAATTGCCATGTTGGCCACTTGCACAGTGGAGGCGTCAGGAACAGTGCCATGTTTTGGAACCTCGCTGTTTGGTTGTGCGAGAGGCTTGTTTATTGAGAAGTTTACAGAGAGTCAATTTCTCCAACAGTGGAACATGGGCTGGCACTATCATGTGTCAAGCAGGTTTTCCCAGGCTAATTACTAGCGAGGCATCAGCCAAGTAAAATGCGAGCCCTTTTCTGAAACGGGGGAAAAATGTACGTGGCACCTTCCATGACTCAGGACGCCCCAATGCGCTTTACGATCAAGGAAGTGCTTCGGCAGTGAAAGGCCGTAATATGGGAAATACAGCAACCAATTCACACACAGTAAACTCACACAAAGAGCAATGTGATGACGTGATAATTGGCTCTGTGATGGTCTTTGAGGGATAACTATTGGCCCAGATTACTGAGGAAATCCCCTCTGCTCTTTTGTCGAAAGATAATGTGGCATGTAACAACTGAGTGACCATCTGCCGGTTTTCAGCTTTTTGGTAACCAGGTGTACGCCAGGAAAAAAAAAGTTGACTTTTTTTTGTGGCGGTGGCGTAATATTCGCTGGGAACTCGCCCAATGCCACCCCTTCCCTTGCCCTATGCAGGTTATGATGATGCTGGCTGTAGGAGGGGACAGCAAGGGAAGAGAATAGTCAGGCTCAGAACCGCCATAGGCAAAATACCCACTCCCTGAATTCGGGTAAAACACAAGAGCTGGTGCCTAACATTGCATATTCTTGGGAAAAGGACGTTTGCATTCGGATTCATCAATTCAATAAAAATATTTGATGGTTGATTCACAAAGTTCAATGGAATAGAAGCATGTTAGACGTGGTGCAACGGCTGGCACATTCGCCCTCGCCTCAAGAGGTTCTAGGTTCAGGCTCCGCTCCACAGACGTGAGTACATATTCCAGGCTGACAATACTTGTGCAGTGCTGAAGGAGGCCAGCACTGCTGGAGGTGCTACATTTGGATGGGACATTAAACTGAGGTGACTTCCCTCTTAAGTGGCTTTAAATCATCAAGCAGTGGGATTATCTCCAGTGTTCTGGACAATATTAATACTTCAATCACCATCATGCTGTGGGTTGTACAGGAGACAACCGAAAATATCTTCGTGAATTTCAACCCCCAACTTCCCCCCCTCCCCTTGTCACAATGTAAATGTGTCTAAAACCCTTTGGAGTGACGATTGGTATCTGACGGCCGAGTCATTTGTATCATTTCAACTCGGCGAGTAAGAATCTTACCTTTGGTCAATTTTACTTACGATGTAGTAATAATAATCAATGTTTCCACTGTCTGCTTCTGTGATAGCTCGGAATTCTACATATATATCCTGACCCGCCTCCGGGACTGTGTGTGGAGCCTGCATATGAAGGTAGCTCTTGCTGGGAGATTGATAGACTTGAGTCGTCACCATTCCTTCACTGAATTCATTACCAAGTTTCCCATCTCCAGCTGTCACCTAAACCAATAACACAACGAGCCATTATAAGTTTGCCAGAAGGAGGCCCCAGTTGACCATATCCCCCCAAGTAAGGCATGTTTGCCCTGAGCAGATGAGCAGTTAATAATCTCATTCCCTGATTGATTGTTAGTTAATGAATTAATCGGTAGGTATTGGTAGTGTAGATGGACGAATTGTGCCTTATGAGATATGATTCCATTTGACGGCTGAGAAAACACCATTCAGCGACACAAACCTGTCACTCAGCCAATTTTACATCTATGCCATACTAACATATGAACATACAAATTAAAATCATGAGTCGGCCGCTCGGCCTCACTGTCATTCAATGAGATCATGGCTGATCTGATTGTACCTCAACTCTGCATTCCCGCCTATCCCTGATAACATTTCTTCCTCTTTTACTTATCAAGAATATATCTACCTTTGCCTTTAAAGTATTGAGAGGCTCTGCTTCCACTGCCTTTTGAAGAAGAGATATCCAAAGTGTCACAACTAAATGAGAGAAGAAGAAATCTCCTCATCTCTGTTAAAAAATAAGAGGTCGCTCATTTAAGACAGTAACATCTAGTTCTAGATTCTCCCACAAGAAGAAACACCCTTCCCACATCCACCCTGCCAATTCCTCTCATGGTCTTAATATATTTCAATCAAGTAGCCTCTTACTCTTCTAAACTCCAGTGGATGCAAGCCTAGTCAGTCCGTAATGTTCCTATTATTCCACAAATTATAACATTACTCACAAGTCTGTGCTGCATCACTTTATCAAATGTCTTTTGGAGGACCATATACACCACTTCAACATCATTACCCTCATCAACCCTCCTGTTACCTGATCAAAAACTTCCGGCAAGTCAAACACTATTTTCCCTAACAATAGTCAAACACTATTTTCCCTAACAAATCAATGCTGGTTTTCCTTAAAATAAAATATTCCACCAAGTGACTATTAATTTTGTCCCGAATTATGGTTTCTAGTAGCTTCCCCACAACTGATGTTAAGCTGACTGGTCTGAATTTGCTGAGTTTGTCTTTACACAATTGTTTGCACATTTGCAATCCTCCTGTCCTCTGGCACCATTCCTGCGTCTAAGTCACTGTGGCCAGCACCTCCTAACTTTAATATTCACTTTATTCAGTATTCTTGGACGCGTCTCATCCGGCCCTGGTGCCACATCAATTTTAAGTGCACACAGCCTCTCCAATACCTCGTCATTATCATTTTTAGTGACTTCCAGTGTCGGAATTCATTCCTCTTTCACCATGAAGTATGCTGAAACTTCCTTATTGGTGAAGGCAGATGTGACCTATTCATCCATACCTGAGTTATGTCCTCTGCCTCTATGCATAAATCTGCTTTTTTGGTCTGTAATCAGCCCCAGTGATCCTTTTACCACCTATTTACTATTTATATGCATGTAGAAGACTTGTTCATTCTCTATAATCTTAGCTGCTAGTTTATTTTCTTGCCTTCTCTTTGCTTTACTTATTTGCTTCTCACGTCCCTCTATATTCAGCCTGGTTCTCATTGTGCTATCGACCTAACATCTGTCATATGCACACGTTTTATTCTTCATCTTGATCTCTATCTCCTTCATCATCCAGTGAGTTCTGGATTTGTTTGCCCTAACTTTCCCCTTCAACAGGATAGTGTTCACAACAGGACAGCCCAGTGTTCAATTACCATGTTACCCACCAACATTTGATTCCAGTATATCTTGCCCATTCTTACCCCATTGAACTTTTCTTTCCCTATTTTAATTACTCTTAATCTAGATTGTCCCTTGTCCTTTTCCATTGTCAACTTTATAATACAATGATCACTGTCCCCTTAATTTTTCCCTATTGACATTTGATCCACTTGGCGCCACTCATTCCCAAGTACCAGATCCAGCAGTACCTCCTGCACTGTGTCCTTTTCCATTGGACTGGAAACATACTGCTGTCCATAAGTTTCCTGAACACACTCAAGGAACCCTTGCACCTCTCTTCCCTATGCACTACTACTGCCACAGACAATATTTGGTTAATTAAAGTCCACCATTATGACTACACTATAAATCATGAACGTCTCTGTAGTTTCCTTGCAAATGTCTTCCTCTACATCTTCCCCACCAGCTGGTGGCCCATTGACTCATCCGAACAATGCAAATGCACAGGTTTTGCTCCGTAGGTCTGGCAAAATAATATATTCCCCTGAATACTGCAATGTGCTCCTTAACCAATGCTGTCATACCACTCTCCCCACAACACTTCCTTCCACGCTTATGTTATTTTTCCTGAACACGTCATATCCAGGAATATTTAAAATCCAGTCACGCCTTTCTTTGAGCCAGGTCTCTGTTATAGCCATGACATCACATCTCCACTTGGCAATCTGCGCCTGTTAACTCACTAAGCCTATTTAACACACTTGGTGCATTCCCAGACTTGCATAGTGATGCAATTTAGACATTATTGATTTCTCCCTTACTCTGAACCCACGTCATTTCTTACTATTTCTTACTCGGGTGCTACCTGCCTCTCCCAGTGGTTTGTGCATGTTTGAATTCATCTCTGAATTACCTTCTGATCCCCATACTCCTGCCAAGTTAGTTTAACCATTCCCCAATCGCCTGAGCAAATTGCCCAGCAGGGTACTCGGCCCTGGATATGTTTAGGTACAACTCGTCCAGCCTGTACAGGTCCCATCTCTCCCAGGGCCGGTAACTATGTTCCATAAATCGATTCTGTTGCAAGGTGGATTATTTGTTTCAATATAATACTGACAACAACACGAATTATCAACATTAGATTAAATGATCTTAGCACTAATCATTGGGCAGAATTTTCCCCCCGTTGGTTGGGGGGGGGAGGGGGGAGGTTCAGGAGTGGGCTCATGGAGACACGCCTCCAATCGCTATGCGCTTGCTGTGCAGTGGGGGGGGGGGGGCGATTCCCTAAACCAGAGAGTGAGCTCTTTAAGCACGTGCGTGAAAAAGCGCACTCATCTCCCTGAGGCTAAGTGCAGCCTCAGAGAGATCAGTTCCACATTAAAGAATGTTAAAAACAGAAAAAAAAATCCCTGACACTGTCACATGAGTTGGGACATGTCCATCACTTTTAGTGACACTTTTATTAAATTTTTAAAAGCCTACGTGAAACCTCATCACGCCTGTGGATGAGGTCTCATGTTTTTTTCCAATACCCCGCAGGGCTCCCGGCCTGCCCACCAACCTTAAGGTCCACTAATTATGTTAATAACTTTGTCAATGCCCTCAATTGGCCATTGAAGGTCGGTGGGTGCACAGCTGGTTTGGCTGAGTCCCTGCCGACTTGAAAATTGAAATGAGGCGGGGTGACGTCGGGAGTTCCACCCGATGTCATCCCGCGTCATTTTACGTGTCGACAAGCGGGCCCCGCCCCCCACTCGCCGACTGGGAAATCCTGGCCATTAGATTTTTTGTACAGAACTTGGTATATTTTTGTTGACCCCTCATCATTCCTCAAAGCAAGGCAGAACTCAGCAGTGTGATGAAATACTCTCCACTCGCCAGGATGAGTGGGGCTTCAGCAATACTCAAAAAGTTTGGCACTATTCAGGATAAAGCAGCTCACTTGATTGGCACGCCGTGTGCCACCTTAAACATTCGCTCCCACCAGCATTGTCTGCAGCCGTACCATCTGCACACTGCACTACAGCAACTCCTTAATACTCCTCCGACAACGTCTCCAAAATGTGCGAACAGCGGTTATAAGGACAAGCGCAGCAGACACAAGGGAACATCAATTACATGCCATTCCATGTTGCAGCTATAGTGCCGTCCTTTACTGTGACCCATGAAACTCTCTCCCTCCGCACTGTGGCTGTTCCCACAACACATGAACTGCAGCAGTTCAAGAAATCGCTCAACCTGCTCAGGGACAATTGGGAATGGTTAATCAATGTTGCTAGAGATGGACATATCCTGAGAATTAATGTTAAAGCCCAAAATAAACAAATGAAGTTTAACAAATGTTATTGTGTAACTGATCATTTGTTTAAAACCGGAGAAACGGTTGGAGCTGAAGCAAAATAATTTTCTCCATCTCTGTATCCACCAAATGTCTTGACAAAATTGCTACTCAGAACCACTAGAAGAAAGGGGTATCCACAATTTCTAGGGAATTTAGTTTTGATCCAGAAAATGGAATGTTAATCTCCTTTACCTCAACACGTTCCATCAGCAATCATTCGCCTAAATTCGCAGTCCCACATTTTGCTGAAGAAAAGCACTAAGTGCGAGGGATTTTCTGAGACCCCTTCAACTCCCACCTCCCCCCTCCCCAGGTCTTCAGCGGGGTCCTTGGCTGTTGCTGCTGTGTTGACTGGAATATTACGTGTCCTTGGATGGATGTTAATGACGTATAATTGGTCAATGGATTGTGGGCATAATAGGGGAAACAGCTCCTAAGTAATCCAATGAGGAATTCAGGAGAAACGTCTTTGCCCAGAGTATGGTGAGAATGCGGAATTTGATTGCACGGGGAGTAGCTGCTGCAAATAATGCATTTAAGGGAAAGATGGCTAAGCATGGGAGAGGGTGGCATGGGCTGTTCAGTCGATAGATTGAAATGCAGGTGGGTGATAGAAAGCTCTTTGGAGTATAAATCTCGGCATGGGTTTAGTGACCTGATTCTGTACTCCACGTTATATGTAACACCATGTCACTTACCATAGGGGGAGGCGATGGCGTAGCGGTATTATTGCCGGACTAGTAATCCAGAGATATTACTCTGGGACCCAGGTTTGAATCCTGCCACAGCAGTTGATGGAATTTGAATGCAATAAAAATCTGGAATTAAAAGTCTAATGATGACAATTGTTGTAAAAAAAACCCACCTGGTTCACTAATGCCCTTTAGGGAAGGAAATCTGTCATCCTTACATGCGACTCCTGACTCTTAAATGCCCTAGCAAACTATTTAGTTATAACTGCTACAAAGTCACAAAAAAGGAATGAAACCGGACGGATCACCCAGCATTGACGTAGACACTGGAACCTTCACTGCCACTGGGTCAAAATCCTGGAACTCCCTTCCTAACAGCACTGTGGATGTACCTTCAAGAAGGCAGCTCACCACCACATTCTCAAGGGCAACTAGGGATGGCCACCAAAGGCCACATCCTGTGAATGAATAAAAAATAATAATTCTGCCAGTTCCCTGCGGTTCCGTGCAACCCAATGTCATTCTCTGTAAATCTGTGTAGCTCGATATCATTCTTGGTATTCACTGTAATTCGATGGAATCTCTCCAGCTGTTAGGTTTGTTTATAACACTGTCTTAAACTTTTCAAACTGGAAAACAATAATTCTATTGATTTTATTATGGTTCACATTGAATGGTTTTACCTTCATGCTCAGAACGCTGACATTCGCTGGGGCCTCCCTTTCAAAGACAACAAGACCATGTTGATCGGTGTTTCTAGTCCGTCCTCCCTCAATGTTCACAGGCACATTAACGGCTGGAGTTCCATCAGGATAGGTTACAGTTGCCTGTTGACACAAATATCCCAGAGCAGTCGTGAGAATATCTTCTTCGAATGCCTGTGCATCACTTTAGCATAGATCCCTGAGCCAGTTTTATTTTAATTTGGTCCGTGATATTCTTTACTGTATAGAAAGTGTCTGTATAGAAAGGGCTACGATTTGCCAAATGCTCAAGCTGCAGGTAACTGCCTCTGAAATGGAAGAAAATGTTATTGCAGTTCTTATATGGAATGTCTTCTATTCATAAAATCGTAGAAGCATCACAGCGCAGAGGAAGGCCACTCGGCTGATGCTGTCCATGCCGGCTGTCCTAAGGAGCAATTCACATACTGCCACTCCCGTGCCCTCTCCCCACATCCCTATGCATTCACCTTTTGTGGATGTTTAGAAAATTTAGAAAATGTACAGCAAGAAAAGGAGGCCACTCTGCCCATCGTGCCTGTGCCTGCCGAGAAAGGAGCAACCCATCCTAATCCCATTTTCCCAGCACTTGGTCCGTAGCCCTGGAGGTCACAGGACCTCAGTTGCATATTCAGACACCTTTTAAATGTGTTGAGTGTTTCTGCCTCTAGTACCCATTCAGACAGTGAGTTCCAGACCCTTACCACACTCAGGGTGGAAAAAAAATCCTCACCTCCCCTCTAATCCATCTACCAATTACATTGAAGGAGCTGCCTTTGAATTTGTCCCCTGATTTGTTAATTTAGTTTATTTGTTTGGGCTCGAAAGAGTTACCAATTACATTAAATCTAATCTCCCTAGTCACCATCCTCCCTGCTGAGGAACATAGGGTGTCTCCATCCACTCTATCCAGGCCCCTCACAACCTTGTGCACCTCAGTCAAATCTCCAAGACAAAAAAACACCCCCAAAAACACTTACCAATCTTTCCTCATAGCTGCAATTTTCCAGCCCTAGCAACATTCTTGTAAATCTCCTCTGTGCCATCTCAATAGCACCCTTCTTGTAGTGATGTGACCAAAACTGCACCGTGTTCAAGTTGTGGCCTAACGAAAGTTTTATATAGTTTCAGCTTCACCTTCTTGCTCTCATATTCTATGCCTCAGAGAATAAAGGAAATTATTCCATACGCTGTCCAAGTTACCTGATCAAACTGCTCTGCTACTTTATAAACCAGTGGACATGCATTCCAAGATCCCTCACTTCATCTTCAGCTCTCAGTATTCTCCCATTTATTAAGTGTCCCTTTGCCCTGTTTGACCGCCCTAGATGCATCACACAAACATCTCCAGGTTGAATTCCATTTGCCACTTCACCGCCCACGTACAATCCAGTGATATATTCCTGTCAGGAAAAGCAAAATACCGTGGACGCTGGAAATCTGAAACAAAAACAAAAATAGCTGGAAAAACTCAGCAGGTCTGACAGCATCTGCGGAGAGGAAGACAGAGTTAGCGTTTCAAGTCCGTATGACTCTTCATCAGATCTTCTGATGAAGAGTCATACGGACTCGAAACGTTAACTGTCTTACTCTCCGCAGATGCTGTCAGACCTGATATATTCCTGTCGTCTTTTATATCCTTATTTTCAACTTTTCGGGAGAAATTAAGATCTGATAATCACCAGTGAGAAAACCTGGTTATATCCCAAGGCCAATTTAGCAATGTGTTCAGCTGTTTCTGTAAGGAATGGACTTTGGTTCCTCCCACATTAGCCAGACGGAGGTGATATTGGACTGGGTCACGCACAGCAGGCTGCATCTCCACCGCCCCACCATCACCGCCACCACCCCACCTCCTTCTACACACAGACACACACAGAAACAGACACACACAGAAACAGACACACACAGAAACAGAGACACACATATTCCAATGCATTGTTTTCAATGCATATCAGCTGGGAAGTATAACAATGTCCATTGAATATCATCCTCTTTAAACTGCCACATGCGGGAGAATGTCTTCAGTGCAAACTCCAGCTTCACAGTGACTATGTTGGCTTAAAACTAATTTGTGACTCTTTGAGATTCTCCTTTTGTCTGTATTTGCTAAACACCAAATTAAACTGGTGCAACGTAATTAACTGCTTGTATTCTGTACTTGGACTAGGACAAGTAAAATTCAGCAAATACAGATTTTATTGTTTGGAAGAGTGAAAAGCAGTCAGATTGTAGGATTCATGCCATTAAAAACTGATCAAGAGCACAGAGATCTCTCTTCACAGTTAACTAGGAGATAGATCCAAGAAAGCTGTGATTTACATGTAAGTAAGGGCATCTTAATTTTCAACCATAAATTGTCCGGACATAGAGCAGTGGTAGCAAAGAAGCTATGAACACTTCTGAATAGCGTATCTCAAAACATAGCCTCCTGCAAACTATGGCAGACATGGGGCACTGCCTTTCTTTTAGTTGGCTGGTTATCTGGAGGCCTGGATTAATGATCTGAGATGACAGCAGCACATAAATTTAAATTCAATTGATTAAATAAATTAAATAACAAAGATCAAATGTCATTCATGGAGACCAGGATTGTTGTAAAAACCCATCTGTTTCACTAACATGTTTTAGGGAAAGAATCTGTAGTCTCTACTCAGTCTGCATGTGACTCCAGGCCCACAGAAGTGTGGTTGAATCTTAACTGCCCTCTGAAATGGCCTAACGAGTCACATAGCTGTATTCAAGAAGGCGGCTGAGAGCCTTCGTCTCAAATGTAATCAGGGGCCAGCAGATAAGAACAGAAATTGTTGAATATATTCATCAGGTCAAGCTGTATCTGCAGAGAAACAAACAGTTAATGTTTCAGCTCTATTACTAGAACACTAATGATATATAATCAATCTGAAATTCTCACACGTTTCGCTCTCTACGAATACTGTCTGGCATGACAATTATTTCCAACATGCTTTTAAAAACAATCAATCAGTATTTCCGATTTCCAGCATCCTCAGTGGTGGCTTTAGTCGTAGAGATGGGAGAATCTTGGCCTTGTCAGTGACCCCCACAACCTGTGACTGAATAAAAAATGCTTGAACAAAATCTGGGACATCCTGCATGTAAGGAGATGCAAAATCGTTTTTTAAGCAACAAGCACGAGGAAAATGCATAACTTGTGCAAACCAGTGTTGGACCTTTAATTGACCTTGTGGAAATCCCATGGATGGTGGAGATGAGTGATCCCGTCCAAGTATTGGCCTTGATAGAAAGCAAAATTAGGGCAGGCTGCAAAATCAGTGTCTCACCCCGACACTGCACCCATAGGCTCATAGACGTCTATAGCACAGGAGGCCATTCAGCCCATCAAATCCGCACCGGCCAACAAAGATCTGACAACGTTAATCCCATTTTCCAGCGCTTGGCCCATAGCCCTGGAGGCTAAGGCAACGCAAGTAAATATCTAAATACTTCTTAAATGCTGCAAGAGTTTCTGACTCAACCACCCTTCCAGGCAGTTCCAGACTCCCACCACTCCCTGGGTGAAACATTTTCTCCTCAACTCCCCTCTTAGACTTCCACCTCTTACCTTAAATCTATGCCCCCTGGTTATTGACCCCTCTATTGATGGAAAAAGTGTCTTCCTATCCACCCTATCTATGTCCCTCATAACCTTATATACCTCTATCAGGTCCGCTCTCAACCTTCGCTGCTCCAAGGAAAACAACCCCAGCCTATCCAATCTTTCCTCATAGCTCAGAGCCTCCAGCCCAGGCAGCATCCTGGTAAATCCCCTCTGCAACCTCTCCAGTGCAGTCAATCCTTCCTATAATGTGGTACCAGAACTGCACACAGTACTCCAATTGTGGCCAAAAATGTATTTTATACAGCTCCAGCATTCCCTCCCTGCTCCTGTATTCTATGCCTCGGCTAATAAAGGCCAGTATCCCATATGTTTTCTTAACCACCTTATCTATCTGCCCTGCTACTTTCAGGGATCTGTGGATATGCACACCAAAGTCCCTCTGATCTTCAGTACTTTCCAGGGTCCTACCATTCACAGTGTAATCCCTTGCCTTGTTAGCCCTCCCCAAGTGCATTACCTCACACTTTTCCAGATTGAATTCCATTTGCCACTGCTCTGCCCACCTGACCAGCCCATTGATACTCTCCTGCAGTTTACAGCTATCCTCCTCACTATTTACCATCCTACCAATTTTCATGTCATCCGCGAAACTCTTGATCATACCTCCTACATTTAAGTCCAAATCATTTATGTACAGCACAAACAGCAAGGGCCCCAGCACCGAGTCCTGCGGAACCCCACTGGAAACAGACTTCCAGGCACAGAAACTGGATCTCTAGCATCACCCTCTGCTTCCTGCCTCTCAGCCAATTTTGGATCCAATGTGCCACTTTGCCTTGGATCTCATGGGCTCTTACTTTCTTGACCAGTCTGCCATAACCCCACCCCCACCAGTAACACCAGCCCAAACCCCCAGCCCCACCGGCCATCCTGTCCTTCAGTGAACTGGAGATCAGTGCTAAAATTGCCCTGATTATCTGGTTACTTACCACTGTAGCAAAAGGAGACTTTGGCATGAAGTGCCGGCTTGTTTTTGATAAATCAATCACATATGGTGAGGAAACAAATTTGATGCTGCTGAGTTCAAGCTCTTCCATTTCACCACCTGTAAAAGGTTAGAGATGCATTCAGTCCACCATTTTTCTCGCATTGTGTCTTCCTGGAGCGTGTATCAAGATGAATTACTCAAGCTTCTGGAGGGAACTTTGAACCTACAACCTTCTGCATCAAAAGGCGCCAGTGCTACCAACTGAGCCACAGCCTGTAAGCATGGGCAAAGCATTCAGCAGCCCAATTTACATCTCTCCCAATGTTTATTTTCATTGCTTTCAATGTGCAGTTCAGATGGTTACCTGCAATAACTGACGGGATGTCTATAACCCAAATGTCTGGCCCATATATTAAAATGTACTATCACTATGAACTACACTGTAATAGCAAAACACACTGGGTTACTTTAATCCAGCTTACTCACTGACTAATTCCACAGTCGTCACTGCCATATAGAGGTGCAGTCCCACTAGTTCATTTCTGGATAACAGGTTGGATTTTTCCAATAGACTCTGAGTGTTGAGAGATGAATTCACTTCTCCATGCACCATCTGAAAATGAGGAGAGAGATATCTTTATTCGTTAAGAATTAATATGAGAATATTATGTTAAAATCTATTTTTCAACCAAAAGGAAATTGCATATCAACACTCAACGTTGTGGATTGTGTATGAGATAATTAAAATGGTGAATGGAATCTTTGGCTTTATCTGTGGGTGGGTGTATGGCTGGTGATCAGAATGCAAAGCGGTGGGAGTTATCTTTTAGCTTTATGAAGCTCTTTTCAGACACCATCTGGAGTTCTGCACTCTGATGTAGGCATCATATCATGGTCCTTGGAGAGAGTGAAGTGTGCAAGAAATGGCGCATGGAGGGTCAATTGAACATCTCAAAATTGAGATTCATTGACTTTTGTTGGGTGAGCTTAGTAAGGAGATGCAAACGACCTGGGTAAATTGAGTTAAGACAAAGATCATTTATGGCTTAATTGAATGGTAGGGAAGGTTGTTCGATTAAATTGCCTACTCCTGTTTCAATACTTCTTCCGCTTTGCGTTTCCACTTTTTCTCATTTAATAAAATGTCAGCTATTTACACTGAATTCACTGTTTATTGAGCTAATGTTATCTTGAATTATCGAGTTATCCATGCTTCATGGCATCCACCCTCATCCTAGTTTCTTGATCTGACCAAAGCGGTGTGGGGCGGGGCAGGGGCGGTGGGGATGTGAGAGGATGGAAGTCCGAGGGTGTGGAGGTGGGGAGGGTGGTCATGTGGCACGAGTGGTTAGTTGGGTCAGTTTGTGGGATCCATTGTGGATAGACAGGGGAGGGGGTGTATAGTTGAAGGTGTGGGTAGTCGCGTGGGTAGTTTGTTGGGGGAGGTATTGACGGCCCTATTGACAGGTAGGGGGGGTGGTTAATCAGCGGGTGTGTATACATGGGCATGGGTTGACACGGACCAGGTATCGGATCTGCTGTGGTTAGTCGAGGGTGTGGTTTGTGGCAGGATAGTTTATTGGGGGCGAGTAGTCAGGTTAGGGGTGGATATTCGGTCTCTGCATAGTTGGAGGACACATAGTCAGGGGTGAGTAGAGGGGGGCAAAAACAAAAATACCTGGAAAAACTCAGCAGGTCTGACAGCATCTGTGGAGAGGAATACAGTTAACGTTTCAAGTCCGTATAACTCTTCATCAGAACTTCTGTTTCCTTAGTTCTGTTGAAGAGTCATATGGACTCAAAACATCAACTGTATTCCTCTCCACAGATGCTGTCAGACCTGCTGAGTTTTTCCAGGTATTTTTGTTTTTGTTTCATATTTCCAGCATCCACAGTACTTTGCTTTTATCTTAGTGAGTAGAGGGGGATGTGGGCAAACGGGTCCCCAGTGGGTGTCAGGGACCTTGTAGGTTGGGTTAGGGTGTTACTCGGGGATGGGTGGGTGGATAGTCAGGGCATTGGTAGATGGGCGTCAGGCTGTGATGAAGCAGGATTTCAGTTGTCAGAGGAAGGGTAGTCGATCTAGTGGATTGGGTTTTTGGGGGGTGGTATGTAGTCGGTCACCGGTTAGTCAGGTGTGTGTGTGGTTATTTGAGGTTCTGAATGGTTGTGGGAATGGCTAGTTGGAGGCATTGGGAACTTGGGGTGTGGGTTATGGAAAGTTAATATTCGTAGGTATGTGAAGACGAAGGGGTGGGTCGTTAATGGAGTAGTTTAGCCAGGGGGTGGAGTATTCAAGGGGTGAGCAGTCAGGGGGCATGTAGTTGGGTTATGGGGTGAGTGGTCAGGAATGAACAGTCATTTCACGGCATAATTTGTCAGGAGAAGTCATTCGGGTTGGGAGTTTTGGGGGTGTTTTGAGAGTGGGGGGTGATTTAGAGGAATGTGTGAAGGGAGCAAGGTGGAGTGGCACCCATTGTGTATCACTGGCATGCACCAGAAATGGTCAACAGGACAATACCCCAGAAATTAAGTACTGCACAACAGGCCAAAATCTCCCACACTGAGGCCAGTATCAAATATGTTTTCAGAGGGGCCCGAGCAGCACAAATCAATGCTATAAACTGCCTGAATAATTACAACACTTGTCACAGGTCCTGACTTCCAAAGGGTCTCAGTGCTTACCAAAGATGAACATCTCATCATTCACTGCTTTTGGTGTCCAAAGGTTTGTCTTATCTCCTCAATTATTGATCCACTTTGCTTTAAAATGTTCCCCTGTATTCTGCTTCCACCATTGTTATTAACAAGTCCAAGCAACCATCTTCTTATTTTTTCCTAATATATTCCTATGCCCTTTTGGTGACTATTGCTCTCTAGTTGCCAACTTAACAACCGGTCAAAATAATCTTCCCAATATACCATGACACAATGTTATCATTCTGAACAGGCCTATCTGAATCCACTCAACCAATTTTACTGTAATTAATGGATTCTGGTTTCTCAGGTTTCTCCCATTCCGTGTCAATTTTATTATTCCTACACGCTTCTCTATCATAAACACAATCTTTAGGCCGTGAATAATATGTTATTCATGGTGAATTACGGTATTTGAAATTTAATTAGAAATGCATTGAAGCCGGAAAACATGGAGTGGGATTGGGATGGGGGGTGGATTAGAGCTCGATGGAGGTTTCTGAACTTCCACCATAACTTGGAAAATTGACATGTTCCATTCGTCCTTGATTCCTGTTAAGGTTCCATGGGGCAGACCATTGTGAGGAATCATCATGGGAGGCACAGGCACTGAAGAATAGCAGAGATTAAGTTCCAATACAAGTACCAAATTGAATTCAAGTGTCCGCATCCCAAAAACAAAAACCATAAATACCTACGTACCGTTAATTCCTGTTCTAGTCCCCCAATGTACGTCTTATTGCCACTTCCATGGAGGATCCCGAACCTGACATATGCCTTTCCCTCCACAGCCTCTCCGTATGTGTGCCTTTCAAAACAGCAGATACGTTTCATAGGTATTTGGTCATAAACAACTGGGAGAATAGCAATGTGGAAATGAAGCCTCATTATTATTGCCTGTTTTTTATTTTTTCTAAGGATATGGACAAGGCTAGCCTTAATTGTCCATCCTCATTGCCCTAATGCGATAGTGAGCTGGTTAACACAGTGAACCAGCTTGCACCATTGGTAATGAATTGACAATTGAATTCAATCTTTGTTTTGTTATTAATTACTTACTGTCATTATTCCTCATTTAAAAGAAGTAGATAAGTTAATTGGAAGAATTATTGTGGCTTACCAACTACATTTATTGCAACATATTTAAGTTGAAGGTAGCAAGAGTCCATTGCAAACTTTACAACGTGAAATCTTGAAACACACGGTGCTATTTAACACAGACAAATATGCAAACATACTAATTAATTCTGAGAAAAAATGGTATGATGAAAATTGCCAGATTCACATTAGCCTTTCGTGTGCACAAACAGGAGAAATTATGGTGTGCAAAGATTTCCCTTCATTCCTTCATGTTTGGTAAATTGGGCAAAGCGTCATGTGGAAAGGATCCTTAGTGCAGTGACTATATGAGTGGACTAGGAGCTTTGCAGAGCCTAAGGTGAAATCCCACCTGTAGGATCATGTGAATTTAATTGGAAAGTATGAATAAAATAACTAGACATCAAAATGTTGACTTCATTATAAGCATAAATTAATGGAGTTAATTTGTGAAGACGACATTTAGAATAGTTGCATGAAAAGGGGAACAAGTGGAACAATAAACCTGTGGAGAGCTGAGTTAATAAATAAACAGTCAAAGTAGATCTTGATGAAACAGAATGTTGCAATTATTCCAAAGATTTAAGGGTAGGAATTCATATAATGGAGTTTCACTTTGGTGGTAAAACTCTGGACAACAATAAGAACAAACATCAATGATTTCTAAAGCCTAATGAGCTGACCTCTATTTACGTGGAGTCAGAAACCTCCCCGAAAGCATTTCATGGGTGGCTTGTTCTAGGTCCCACCCGATAGTCTGTTTCATTGCAGTCAATGGACAAGTTTATCGGGCCGGGCGTGCATTGCCCGGTCAAAATGACAATGTCAGCTTCACCTCACCGCCCAATGTGAATATGGAGGAATTGCAATTTCATACAAAATTCACTGCAACAACATCAGCAACGTTTGTTCATTTAGTTCCTTCAGCATAGTGGACCATCCCAAGGCTACTCATAGGAGCATTTTAAAACAACTTATGGCACTGGGCTAAATAAGGAGACATCATGTCATTTGAGAAATACATTTGTTTAAGGATGCACATTTCAAAAGTGTCTTATAGGGAAAAAGGTGAGGTAAAGATATGGAGAGGAGTAGAGAGGGAATTCTAGAGCCTGGGGCCTAGGCAGCTGTTGACTTCACCAAAAGTGCAACAATGATATTTGGAAATACACAAGACGCCCGAGTTTGAGGAGTGAAGCTGTCTCGGAGGGGAGTATGGAGGGGAAATGAATGGACCTTTTTGAAAAATATGGTGAGAATTTTAAAATGCAAATGTTTCTTGAATGGGAGCCAGTGTAGATCACAGGGGGGATAGGGGACCTAGATTTGTTGAGAGCTAGGACATGAGCATCAGAGATTTGAATTACCTCAGGTTTACAGAGGGTAGAAAGTGGGAGACCAGTATCGAGGAAACAAAGGCAATGATCAAGGTTTCAGCAGTAGATGAGCTGAGACAGGGAAAAGTCAAGCGATGTTACAGCGGTGGAACTATTTGTTGTGGAATTAATATGAGGTTGGATGATCATCTCTAAAGGACAATCTATCACCAAGGTTGCAAAATAACTGACTTAATGTCAAACTGTTTCAGGGAGATGGATAGAGTTGATAGCAAGGGACTTTGGAATGGGGAGCAAAAACAATCATTCTTCAAACTTTGTAAATCTACCACAGCCATTGTTGTAGCTTTTCCTCATCGTTCTGTCAGCCTCACATAGTCAGAAAGAAACTTCCACACTCAGTACCTGAAGGTGCAGGACATTTCCTGGGCAGGAGAAAGTCTTTGGCACATTGATGCACTGTCGACAGGATAGAGTGAATGCTGCCAATTGTGGCCATAAGTAATCCCCTGCTGAATGTCGCCCCTTTTTTAAATACAGCAAACATATCGGCGCTGAAACACTGGCACCACTTCATTTGGAGAAGTATAAGCGCTGCCATGCTGCCTGAAGACTCAGTCATCCCACTTACTTTGCCACAACTTTGAACTTGAACTCATCTTTCGTCACAAGGTAAAACATTTCGTCTGCTTGTATCTTGACATCAAATCTGGGGAGAACTTCAACAACACATTATAATGGTTCTTGTAATGCATGATCATGCAAAATGTTTACAGCTTTGCAGGTAAAATAGCTCATACATTCATCTCAAGGAACAATCTAGGTGTGGTAAATAGACAATGGTCCCAGTAGGCTTGATTCCCATACCACATCTCACCTGCTCCTAGTCTTTCTAGGATTCCTAGTCCAGGATTCTCTTGAGGTTAACTTGCAGGTTGAGTCAGTAGTTAGGAAGGCAAATGCAATGCTGACATTTATTTTGAGAGGACTAGAATATAAAAGCAGGGATGTGCTGCTGAGGCTTTATAAGGCTCTGGTCAGACCATATTTAGAATATTGTGAGTAATTTTGGGCCCCGTATCTCAGAAAGGATGTTCTGGCCCTGGAGAGGGTCCAGAGGAGGTTCACGAGAACGATCTCAGGAATGAAAGGCTTAACATATGAGGAACGTTTGAGGACTCGGGATCTATACTCGATGGAGTTTAGAAGGATGAGGGGGGATCTGATTGAAACTTACAGAATACTGAAAGGCCTGGATAGAGTGGACATGGGGAAGATATTTCCATTAGTAGGAGAGACTAGGACCCGAGGGCACAGCCTCAGAGTAAAGGAAAGTAAACCTTTTAGAGTAAGTTAAAGTAAAGTAAACCTTTTAGAACAGAGATGAGGAGAAACTTCTTTAGCCAGAGAGTGGTGAATCTATGGAATTCATTGCCACAGAAGGCTGTGGAGGCCAGGTCATTGAGTGTATTTAAGACCGAGATAGATAGGTTCTTGACTGGTAAGGGGAGAAGGCGGGAGAATGGAGTTGAGAAACTTATCAGCCATGATTGAATGGCGGAGCAGACTCGATGGGCCGAATGGCCTAATTTCTGCTCCTATGTCTTATGGTCTTATGCTCCAAATTCATCCAGACCCCGGATGTAAATTTTCTTTCACATTCCCAGGACTGAGAATTATGGACCTATATTCTGCTATAGGTGGCAGGATATTTAATTGTATGTTTGTGTAAGGCATGGATATGTAAAAAAACAAGGGGAATTTGATATATACATCTTTTTGCAGTTGCAGAAACCAGTTTAGTGGTGGGCGCATGTGCTTTGTAAGGTGAAACCAGAAGGTGTATTACAATGACAAACAATTCCACACTGAATAACACAATTCTCTACCTTATTAAAAACAATTATACCTCACACAAAGATACTCATCATCGCCATTAAAGCAGAATAATCATGGTCCTTTTGCAGTTTGAATGTGCAATCGCAGTGGGTAGCCAATCACAATAAATACATCTGTGTGCACGTGTGCATGCATATATCTATGAAAATCCTTGTACATGCATGTGACATGTGTGCGCATGTGTATGGCAGATTTGCTGATGTGTAATAATTATGTGCATGGTTGTGGGTGTGGGGTATGTACATGAGCTGCGGGTGTGCATATGTGTACACGTGCATTTGTATGTATTCTCATACACAAGTATGTGCATGATTTTGCATGACCATGTGTGTATTTATCCTTATAAAGGGTATATACGTCTTTCCTTGTACTTAGAACCAAAGAAAAGTTACAGCACAGAAGGAGGCCATTCGGCCCATCTTGTCCATGCCAGCCCGAGGACACCCATATGCCCTTTCTAATCCCACCTTCCTGCACCTGGCCCATAGCCCTGCAACTTACAGCACTTAAGGTGCAGATCCAGGTACTTTTTAAAAGAGTTTAGAGTTTCTGCCTCTACCACCAACTTGGGCAGCGAATTCTAGACACCCACTACTCTCTGCGTAAAAAAGTTTTTCCTTATGTCCCCCCTACACCTTCTGCCACTTATCTTGAATCTATGTCCCCTGGCTCTAGAATTCTCCACCAAGGGAAACAATTTTATCCTGTCCACTCTATCTATTCCCCTCATAATTTTGTACACCTCAATCAAGTTACCTCTCAGCCTTCTTTGTTCTAAGGGAAATAACCCCAACCTATCCAATCTCTCCTCGTAGCTACACTTTTCTAACCCTGGCAACATTCTTGTAAACCTCCTCTGTACTTTCTCCAGAGCTATTACATCCTTCCTGTAATGTGGTGACCAGAACTGCACACAATACTCCAGTTGTGGCCTCACCAGTGTTTTATACAATTCCAACATTATATCCTTACTTTTATATTCTATACCTCTGCCAATGAAGGATTCCATATGCCTTCTTTACAACCTTGTCTACTTGAACTGCTGCCTTCAGGGACCTGTGTACTTGTACGCCAAGATCTCTCACTTCATCTACCCCTCTTAGTATATTCCCATTTATTGTGTAATCCCTGTAACTGTTTGACCTCCCTAAATGTATGACCTCACAGTTCTCTCTGTTAAAATCCATCTGCTACTTTACCGCCCACTCCACCAGCCCATCTATATCATTTTGGAGATTATGGCTATCCTCTACACTATCCACTACTCGGCCTGTGTATGTGCATGTTTATGTACATGCATTTCTGTATTTGCACATGTGCATATGCATGTGTATCTCATACACATGCAGGTATGCACACCAGTTTCAGCACTCTATGGGATAATTGTAACCTAATCAGGCTGCTCCAGTAATGTAAAAGCGAAAAACTGCGGTTGCTGGAAATCCAAAACAAAAACAAAAATAAAAATACCTGGAAAAACTCAGCTGGTCTGACAGCATCTGCGGAGAGGAATACAGTTAACATTTCGAGTCCGCATGACTCTTCAACAGAACTCTGAGTTCTACTTTGGAACAGGAAATTTGAGAGATAAAGGATTTGCGGGAATTTTAATTTGGAACATAGGGAATTTGCTGAGGTAGAATTTGATTTGGTCCTTATCATTTCATGGGTTGTGTGCGTCGCTGGCAAAGCCAGCATTTGATGCTTACCCCGAATTGCTCTTGAAGTGAATTGCTTGCTCCTTTGGTGAGGGCAGTTAAGAATCTATCACATTGCTGCAGGTTTGGAGTCACATATAGGCCAGACTGTGTAAGGATGGCAGATTTCCTACACTGAAGGACATTAGTGAACCGTTTCTTTTGCTGCAGCAATTAGTGATAGTTTGCAGAACTGAAATTAGCATTTTATATGTATGAATTAAATTGCAGATTCCACGAGCTGCCATGGTGGGCTTTGAATCTTGCCCTCAAGGTATTTGCCTAGAACTCTGGATTACCAACCTCATACACTACCACCTCCCCTAATTTAAACAGAGGTAATTAGAGGAGAAGTAATTTGTGGAATGGAAATTTGGGGTATTTAAATTTCAAGGAGAAGGAATTTGGGGGAAAGGGAATTTAGGAGTGAGAATTGTCACAAATGAGCACTTACGACATTACAGCCTTTTAGAAGGGACATTTCCGGTTTCAAATGTTTACATTGACCCTAAAAGCCTTTTTCAAAATGAAAGTGTGGACAGACAGCCTGACACCTTCCTGCATTTGTTCAAAGCTTGGCTAGGAAGAGTCAGCAAAATGCAGACTCCTCCAGGGATGCCCACTGAATCTTAAATTGTGAAAACCCTTTGACTTCTAAGGGAACAGGAGGTAGGTAGAGTCTTCAAAGGGCCTTAGTAAATTTGCTTGTTTGAAACAATACCTTAATGAAAATTAGCATAGCAGCCATGAAGTTTTTGAACTGTATACAGGCGGCTGAAAGAAGCCATCTTGGGTAGCATGGTGCAGAATTCCCAGAAAGATCTCTGAGATACAACAACAGAGAGGGTTTGTGGTCAAAAGGTGGACAAAGTGGAAGATGTTAAGAAATCAACTGCTGTTTTGCTGATTGACTCCAGGCAACATACAAGCGCAGTAACTGCAGAATTCATGGGGAAAAGGAATCACTCTCTCTCTCTCCCAAAAACCTGCTGAGTCCACCTGAAAAGGCAAATCACCAAATATTCAACTACAGAAGCCATCACAGCTGCTAAAATCAGCCTCAAGATTCAACTCATTCACTTCGGAGAGAAAGAATTCAAGCAATGGACACACAATGATACCTCACAAATCTGATTTGAAAGCTCATCTTTAAGTATAATTTTCTCTTCCCTGCATTTTAATCATTGTATCTGTATTTTAGTTAATGACGCTATCACTTTTGCTTAAGTAACTTTCAGCTACTGTTCTGCACTAAACTAATCTTTATCCTAATTAGGACTAAAGATTTTCTGCTGGTTAATTTTAACTTGAATCGTTCGAAAAATTAAAGGGGGCTAAAAGCAAATCCTTCATTCAGGGATGACTTTGAGGATTTTACATGACAGGGTATTTGGGAGAGGCTGAACTTGGGGGAGAGGGCAACTTGTGAAGAGGAAATTTGTGGCATTTTAATGTAGTGGATGATTAATTTGAGGAAGGAAAAAATCAGGGGGGGGGGTGGCAGTTGAAAATTACATTAAAAAATAACACCCGGATTTGTAATAGAATCCAGCCCATGACAGTAAGAGTGTGATTAAATCAGAAGAGCAGCAGTTGCCATTGTGTACAAATATTAGCCTATCAGAGATGAGCTCCAAATATTCAAAAAATAAACACTGTCCAGCAAGTCAAACACTGTCGCTCCCTAGCATCTCTGCTATTTGAAGGGAAGATTAATGCATCCTAGGTGAGTTCATTGAATATATCTCTAGTACTAGCATATTAGATATATCCAATTAGAAGGTGCCAATGATTTTCTGCCTGTTGGTCTGTCTGTTTGTCTGACTCTCTCCCTCTCTCTCTGTATAAGTTTGTGCATTTGTGTGTGTGTCTGTGTAGTGATAACATCACTTTTTTATCTCTGTTCTGTAGTTACCAGCTGTACAATATGACAATTGGTTGACTGGAGATTGCTACATTTAAATCACAGATTGCACAATGCTTGATACATTCAATTCAAACAGGGGTGGTACCCTGTTTGGATGATTTAATTGGTCACACTGATCAGTTCAAAAAGTCAGTGAACAGCTGGGGCTCAGTGAGACCTGTGAGCTGATAAGTAGCTCCATACAGTGGGGAATCACAAGAAGACCACAGGGAGCAAAGAAGGCAGAGCAAGGATTTTGGTTCCCTGCTTCTGAAAGGGGAAGGGCTAAGAGGTGCTTAAGGAAGCCCATGGATGGCATTTTCTGGGTGCAGCTCGGGTGGTTAGAGCTCGGAGAACCCCAGAAGCTGTGCTGTTCCGTACAGTGGAGCCAAGGATCTGGAATTTAAACAGTGATAAATTCTAAAGCCTTGTGAATCCACTTGGACGCAGACTCAAGAGAAAAGAATGAGCCAGTGAGAAGCGAGCATTCACTGAAGCAGTGCGAGTTGGAGTGGCCATTGAGGGAATCCAGAACCTAGATCTCTGAAAGAGAATAGCTGAAATCCCTCATGAGAGAGATATAGTTTTTGATTATCTTTTTTTCTGTGACTCTCATTAATGACTCTTGTTTGGGTGCGTTGCTGAGAAATTCTTGCAATCTGACATGGTTGCATTTCCCTTTAACGGGCAGTTTCTGGTATGTGCAACTACAGTTTGCCTGTCAGTTCATGTTAATTCTGGATGTTAAACTTTAAGATATATATTTTAAATTGTTTTATTTTTAGACTGCCTACAGTAACGTTCATTGGCTTTATTCTCCTACTGAGTGCCTGGGATTTCAAACTTTGTCCACTTCAAACAAAAAGTTACTGGTCCCTGACCGGATTGTGTCAAAGATTGAGGCCTAGCCAGACATCTTATACTCTTCCCCTGCTGTAACTGCACAGAAATTATACTGAGGCAGAATTTTTCAATGGGAAAATAGAAACTTGATTTATGGCCATTTACAGCAGGGAAATGAATTTCACAACACTTTGACTTAAAATCGTCTAACTCACTCAAGGGAAGTTGGACCATTTTATTGACTCCATATTCAAAAGCAATTTTGACCAGCATTCGCAATGCAATACTGAAGGAGTGCTGCACTGGCATTTGAATTGTCTTTTAGATGAGCCTTGAACCCGTGGTCCCATTTACCTGGTTGTAACCGATCTCATAGCAAAGTACAGTTATAAGTATATAGGTATTTTTGAAGAGCAAGGGATTTCTCCTTGATGTCCTAGGCCAACCTTTATCCCTCAGTCAACATCAAACAAAATTCCAGATGATCTGGTCATTATCACATTGTTGTTTATGGGAGTTTGCTTTACACAATTTGACAATGTGTTTCCTGAGTTACAACAGTATGTATACTTCAGCAGCACTCCTTTGGCTTCATGTCTCCACTTAGAAGTTCCTCTCCAAGTCACTGAACATCCTGACTTGGAAATATATCTCTGTTCCTTCACTGTTGCTGGGTCAAAATCCTGGAACTCCCTCCCTAACAGCACTGTGGGTGTACCTACACCACATGAACTGCAGCGGCTCAAGGAGGCAGCTCACCACCACCTTCTCAAGGGCAATTAGGGACGGGCAATAAACGCTGGCCCAACCAGCGAAGCACACATTCCGTGACTGAATTAAAAAGAAAATATAAATATTACTGGATGCCCTGAAGTTGTGAAAAATATTGCACAAATCCTTTCAGATGTATTGCGTCAAAATTTCTCGCCAGAGTAAAGTTTCCTGGTATGTAGTCTCAGTAAAATGATGCAACATTTTATGGACACATTAATAAGGGGAGCAAATAATGATACATACACAGTCAGTATTGACATTGTCTCATTAGTCATTAATAACTACTCACCAAATTCTTTGACTTCAAACTGCACTGAAACTTTGGACATGGGTGAATCCAAAAATTCTGCCTCTATTCGCCAAATTCCGGGTCTTTTATGTAATCATAACAACAAACAAAGCAGACATAAATAACCACATATACATCATTAGTTACTTTCAAAAGTAAAAGCAAGTTTCAAGGCTGCATTTCTAACGTGCATTTGTAAAGTGTGATCGGAGGGAGCTAAATATAACACTGTCATGTAGGCTACCAACATCAGAAGAACTTAATAAATCTGAGAAGGAATAGATTCACATGGTCCCTCGAGCCTGCTCCGCCATTCAATACAATCAAGGCTGATTTTCAGCCTCAGCTCCACCTTCCCATCCATTCCCCGTATCTCTTGGCTCCCTGAGTGTTGAAAGGCCAGTCCATCTCAGGCTAGGGTGAATTCAACAATGGATCATCCACTACCTTTGGGGCAACAGCATTCCAAAGATTCGTTACCTTTCAAGTGAAGAAGTTTCAAACCAGTTCAGCCCTTATCCTGAAACTAGAGTCTACAGCCTAGTGAATAAATCTCTCAGGTTCTACCATGTCAAACCCTTAACTCATCTTGTATGTTTCAATGAGATCACAACTGGTCCTTTTAAACTCGAGAGAGTTCAGGCCAAATTTAGTCAGCCTCTCATCACAGTATGAGCACTTACCCCAAAAACCAATTGAGTGCAACTTCTCTGTACGATCTCTGATGCAATGACATCCTTCCTTAAATATGGAGATAAAACAGAGCCTGAGAATTACAGGGTGAATACCGCCTGCATAAGGAGGTCATTCAGGTGTGTCTACACTGGCTCTCAGCTGGGACAATTCACCTGCTACCTCCACCATGCTCTGACTCAGTGGATTCCAGATCCCAGCCGCAAAGCTGCTTGATGTTTTGTGTCCCAGACTGCTGAGGGAGTCAAGGGAGGAGATCACAGGGGATCTGACCCAAATTGTTAATTCCTCTCTGGTCATGGGGAGGTGCCAGAAGACTGGAGAACAGATAATGTGGTTCCGCTATTTAAGGAGGGTTGTAGAGATAAGCCAGGGACCTACAGGCCAGTGAGTTTCACGTCACTGGTAGGGAAACTATTGGAGAAATTTCTGAAGGAGAGTATCTATCTCCACTTGGAGAGGCAAGATTTGATCAGGGATAGTCAGCATGGCTTTGTCAGAGGAAGGTCATGCCTAACAAATTTGATTGAATTTTTTGTGGAGGTGACCAGATGTGTAGATGAGGGTAGTGTAGTTGATGTAGTTTTTATGGATTTCAGCAAAGCCTTTGACAAGGTCCCACATGGGAACTTATAAAGAAGGCAAAGGCACATGGGATACAGAGTAATTTGATAAGGTGGATTCAAAATTGGCTTAGTTGTAGGAGGCAGCGGGTGATGACAGAAGGATGCTTTAGTGACTGGAAGCCAGTGTCCAGTAGCGGACCACAGGGATCTATGCTGGGTCCCCTATTATTTGTCATTTATATAAACGATATAGATGACTATGTGGGGGGTAGGATTAGTAAGTTTGCGGATGACACAAAGATTGGCCGGGTGGTTAACAGTGAGGTTGAGTGTCTTGGGCTACAGGAAGATATAGACGGGATGGTCAAATGGGCAGATAGGTGACAGATGGAATTTAACCATGAAAAGTGTGAGGTGATACACTTTGGAAGGAGTAATTTGACAAGGAAGTATTCAATGAACGGCATGGCACTAGGAAGTTCTGAGGAACAAAGGGAAGTTGACGTGTGTGTCCATAGATTTCTGAAGGCGGAGGGGCATATTAGTGGGGTGATGAAAAAGGCATATGGGAAAAAGGCATATGGGACACCTGCCTTTATCAGTCGAGGCATAGATTACAAATGTAGGGAGGTCATGTTGGAGTTGTATAGAACCTTGGTGAGGCCACAGCTGGAGCACTGTGTGCAGTTCTGGTCGCCACATTATAGGAAGGATGAGATTGCACTGGAGGGGGTGCAGAGGAGATTCACCAGGATGTGGCCTGGGATGAAACATTTAAGTTACGAAGAGAGGTTGGATAGACTTGGGTTGTTTTCATTGGAGCAGAGAAGACTGAGGGGCGACCTGATCGAGGTGTACAAGATTATGAGGGGCAGGGACAGGGTGGATAGGGAGCAGCTGTTCCTTAGTTGAAGGGTCAGTCACAAGGGGGCATAAGTTCAAGGTGAGGGGCAGGAGGTTTAGGGGGGATGTAAGGAAAAACCTTTTTACCCAGAGGGTGGTGATGGTTTGGAATGCGCTGCCTGGGAGGGTGGTGGAGGCGGGTTGCCTCACATCCTTTAAAAAGTACCTGGATGAGCACTTGGCATGTCATAACATTGAAGGCTATGGGCCAAGTGCTGGCAAATGGGATTAGGTAGGTAGGTCAGGTGTTTCTCACGTGCCGGTGCAGACTCGATGGGCTGAAGGGCCTCTTCTGTACTGTGATTCTGTGATTCCGATTCTATGTTTTTCCATGCCTCCATTGATTCTTTTACCAATTGCCTTAGCTCTGTGCCTTCTTGTTCTAGATCCTTCCAAAAATAGGAACAGTTTTTCCCCCTATTCACTATCCAAATCCCTCAAGATTTTGCATACCTCTAGTAAATCTTCACTCAAGCTTATCTCCATGTAAAAAAAAAATCCCAAACTCTTCACTCCTTCTATGTAACTGAAGCTCCGCACTCCAGGAGCTATTTCAGTTTATCTTTTTGACACTTTTTCTAATGTCTTCACATTTTTCCTAAAGTGCAGGGCACAGAACAGGACACAATACTGCAATTGAGGCTGAATCAGTGTTCTATAGACATGTAACATAGCCTCCTTGCTTTTGAACACTGAGCCTCTATTAATGAAGCCTAAGATACAGTTCTTTTACTGATTGATTTAAATCTGCACCCTCACGTTCCCAAACCTTTCATGAGCACAAACAGTTTCTCCCTATCCATTCCATCCAGACCTCTCAAGTTTTTGAATACTTTTACCAAATCTCCTCTCAGCAATGATTTCTCAACGGAAAACAGTTCCAACTTCTAAAATCCATCTCCATAACAGAAGTTCTTCACCCCAGGAATCATTCTTGTGAATCTCTTCCACCCTCTCTCCGATCCCTTCATATCCTTCCCAAAGTGCAGCTCCCAGAATTGGACGCAATACTCCAAGGGTGAGATAGAGTTTTATACAAGTTTAACGCAACCTCTTTGCTCTTGTACGCTATACCACATTTCATAAAGCCAAGGATACTCAATGCCTTATTAACTGCTCTCACAACCTATCCTGACACCTTCAATGTATTATGCACATATATAGGCAGCTCCCTCAGCTCCTGTACTCCCTTTTGAATTGCGCCCTTTATACTGCCAGTCCAATTTAATTCTACTAAAATGGATCACTTCACCCTTCTCAGAATTAAATGTAATCGCCACTTGTCCTCCTAATCCAACACCATTTCTATGCCCTTTTGAAATTCTACACTATCTTTCCCTCTGTTCACAATGCTTCCAAGTTTCGCATCATCTGCAAACTTTGAAGTTGTGCCCTGTACATGAAGGTAAAGGCCATTGACATATATAAGGAGCAGCAGGGGTCCTAACACTGACTGCTGAGGAACTCCATTCTAAACAGTCCTCCAGTCCACAAAACATTCCTAACCATTTATTTCCTGCCTCTTAGCCAATTTCATATCTATGCTGCTACTGTCCATTTATTCCATGCTCTCTTATTTTGCTCATAAGCCTGCTTTATGCTGCTGGTATGAACACTATGTGGCTATTAATTCTGTCCAGAATTGTTGTTTCTAGAAGCTTTCCCACCATTGATATTAAATTGACCTTTTTAAATGTATTATTTCATGGGATGTGAGTGTCTCTAGCAATGCCAAAATTTCTTACCCATCTCTAATTATCATAGAGCTATGTGCTTTGCCATTTCAGAGAGCAATTTAGAGTCAACCCTTCAAAAAGTCACATCCTCCAAAAAAAATACATAAAACCATGGTGAATTTGTCTGATCTCCTGACAGATACATACTAGAATTTTCCCAATGACCGACATCAACCTAACTGCCTAATTTAGTTACCTAGGTTATTATTTACCCAGGTTTAGTTATCTAGTTTATTACTCCCTGCTGTCTGGAATATCAGAATTAGGTTTGGTAACCTCCAATCTTGTAGAACCGCTCCAGAACCTGGGGTATTTTGGAGAATCATAACCAGCAGATTCACTGTCTCTTTTAGATCCCTATGATGTAAACCATGAAATCCCGAAATTCCTCAGATGTTAGACCCTTCAGTTTCTCCAATATGTTTCTTTTTCTGATATTAATTACATTCAGTTATTCACTCTTGTTAGTGCTTTGGTTACCCTGTGTTTCTGGTATACAGTTTGGGAAGCTGTTTGTCAATGGGCCATGAATGGCAACGAAAGGGTGGAAAGATAAGCCCAGGGCTGGGGAAGGTTCTAGAAATGATAATTTGGAACAGAATTAATGGTCATTTGGGAAAATGTCAATTAATTAAGGAACGCCACTATAGATTTGTTAATGGAAAGTCATGTGTAAGTAACTTACTGGATTTTTTATGACGAGTTAGGATAAAAAGGTTGATAAGGGTAATGATGTTGATAAAGTGCTGCAGAGCAGATTAAAGTTTGAGTTCAACAAAGAAAGGGGAAAGTAGCAATACACTGTGACTCAACCAAAGTTTGGCTGGGTGACTGTTTTTTCGACTGGAGGAAGGTTTGTAGTTGTGTTACCCAGGAGTCGGTGTTAGGACCCGTGCTCCTCTTGATACACGTTAATGGCTTAGACTTGGCTTGGCTTACAGGGCACAATTTCAAGATCTGCAGACATCATAGGAAGTGGAGGTATTGTGAACTGTGAGGAGGATAGCGTAGGACTTAATAAGATCTTTCAAAGAAGAAAGGTTGGCAGAATAACCTGACAAGTGTCAAATGAAATTTTGTTCGGAGAAGTGTGAAGTGACTTGTCACGGCACAGCAGATGGTAAATTCTGAGATGCTCAAATCCCAGAGAGAAACTTGAAACAGCTGCCACAACTGTTTTTGCAATTTGTATTTTTACTTCATGCCTTGAATTCAGTAGTAATAAGTCCACCGAGTCTTAGAGGTTTTTTACAAAACTAAATTAAATATTTATTAATAAAATAAATGATTTTAAGCACATGCATAGGTCTACAAATTACTACTATGATAACTCCTAGCTCTCCTAATTAATCTAACTCCCAGTTATGCCTCCATTAAGGCAACAGTAAAACAACATAGATTTCAACAGACCCAGGCAAAGCACACAATACCCTGGACAGTAATATTTAAAATTAATTCTCTTAACTTGTTCCTGGAGACAGCAGTTTGGTACATAGGGGCTGAAGGCTTTTCACACTTCTTAGAATGCCTTCTTCCTTACACATTACCTCATCTCCTTTGTACATGTTTCTCCCTTTTTAATGTAAATCCCATTGTTCCAATATGTCTTTGCAACTGTACTTGTTCCATAATATAAATCTTTCATAGTACTTATATTATCAGTAATCTTTGGGGAAAAATAAACACACTGTTTGGCTTAGCCTCTGTTGGCTAGGTGTAACACCTCACCATCTCTTTGAAATTCACTACTCGGGTTTATCTAAAAATGCAACTGTTCTTCATACCTCACATTCTAAAACTTCAACCATGTTTACGTATTTAGCATTTCAAACATAGTTTCCCTTCTGACACATCAAAGCACCCAGACTAGCTATTTGCAATTCAATTAACACACGCACCTATACAAATTAATCTAAACCCCACTATTGAATAACCCACTATCTTTACAATAAATTACAATAATATTATGGAAATTATTATATTTTCATGACATGACTCATGTTGGTAAGAAGAATGAGGAAAGACAATACAAAATTAAGGGTACAATGCAAAAGGGGGTATAAGAGCAGAGGAACCAGGGTGTATTTATGCATAAATATAACAGTGACAGGACAGGTTGAGAGATTTCTTGATAAAGCAATCAGCATCCTAGCTTTTATTAATAGAGGCGTAGAGTACAAAAGCAAGGACGTTGTGTTAAACCTCCATAAAACATAAGTTAGCCTCAACTGGCACATAGCGTTCAGTTCTGGGCACCCCACTTTAGAAAATGTGTGAAGGCATCGGACAGAGTGCAGAAAAGATTCACGAGAATGGTTCTGGAGAGAAAGAGAGAGAGTATGAGAGAAAAAAGCACAACTAGAGAGACCGATGGAGATGGAAAGAGAGTGAGAGAAAGGGAGAGAGAAAAAAGTTGTAGGGAGCACAGCTATTTTGTTGCAGCACAGAAATAAATTATTGCAGATGCTGAAAAGAAAGGAAATGCTAGTAATAGCCAGTAAAGATATGTCAGAATTTTTGGAGAGAGAAATGGAGTTAATGTTTCCGGTCGATGATTGTTCATCAGAATAAAGCCGAACCTATGGAGTACTTGCTACATTTTGCTTTAAATTTGCGAAACTATTCAACCAAAAGATACTTTTTTTTAAAAAAAGATAGTCAATCTTAGCTCTTTATTGATTGAGTATTTTTTTGCTAATCGCTTCCATCTTAATATAGGAACACAGGACACAGCAGTATGAGTCTCATAGAACCTGCACCGCCATTTGATAAGATTGTGGCTGATCTGATTATTGTCTCAACTCGACTTTACCATATGCCCCCCACCCACCCAGAACACTTGACTCCCTTGCCTATCAAAAATATATCTTAATTGACTTGAATAAAATCAATGACCAACGCTCCTCTGCTAACAGTCACTGAAAGGAAAAAAATCTTCATTTCCGTCTAAAATTGGCAACACATAGTTTAAAGAAAACTCTCTCCTTTTTTTTTATTGAAACTGTGGTAAACTCTCCATGTGTTGGAGTCATATCTGGCACAAAGGAACTTTGTTGTGGTTGTTGGACATGAATCATCTCAGGCATTGGACATCGAGGCAATGTTCCGGAGGGTAGTGTCCCACATGCAACCACCTTCAGCTGCTTCATCAATGACCTTCCCTTAATTCCTTTCTTCGGAGCTCAAGAAGAGTCATATGGACTCGAAACATTAACTCTGTCTTTCTCTCCACAGATGCTGTTAGATCTGCTGAGTTTTTCCAGCATTTTCTGCTTTTGTTTCAGTATCCTGGTAAATCTCCTCTGCACCCTCTCCAATGCAATCACATCCTTCCTTTATTGTGGTGACCAGAACTGCAAGCAGTATTCCAGTTGTGGCCTAACCAGCGTTTTATACAGTTTCAGAAAAACCTCCCTGTTCTTGTATTCTATGCCTTGGCTAATAAAGGCATATCCCACATGCCTTCTTAACCACCTTATCTACCTGTCCTGCTACCTTCAGGGATCTGTGGATGTGCATACCAAGGTCCCTCTGATCTTCAGTACTTTCCAGGGTTCTACCATTCATAGCATTATCCCTTGTCTTGTTAGCCCTCCCCAAGTGCATTACCTCACACTTTTCTGGATTGAATTCCATTTGCCACTGCTCTGCCCACCTGACCAGTCCATCGATATCCTGCTGCAGTTTACGGCTATCTGCCTCACTATTTACCACCTTACCAATTTTCGTGTCATCTGCGAACTTCTTGATCATACCCCCCATATTCAAGTCCAAATCATTTATGTACAACACAAACAGCAAGGGCCCCAGCACCGAGCCCTGTGGAACCCCACTGGAAACAGGCTTCCAGTCACAGGAACATCCTCTACCATCACCCTCTGCATCCTGTCTCTCAGCCAATTTTGGATCCAACATGCCACTTTGCCTTGGATCCCATGGGCTCTTATTTTCTTGACCAGTCTGCCATGAGGGGCCTTATCAAAAGCCTTGCTAAAGTCCATGTGGACCACACCTAATGAATTATCCTCATCAACACTCCTGGTTACCTCCTCAAAAAATTCGATCAAATTTATCAAACACGACCTTCCCTTAACAAATCCATGCTGACTATCTTTGATTAATCTGTGTCTCTCCAAGTGCAGGTATATTTTGTCTCTCAGAATTATTCCTAGTAACTTCCCCACCACCAAGGTTAGACTGACTGGCCTGTAATTTCCTGTTCTATCCCGTCTTCCCTTTTTTAATAATGGGACAATGTAGTCCTCCAGTCCTCTGGCGCCTCACCTGTGGCCAGAGAGGATTTGAAAATTACTGCCAGGGTCCTTGATATCTCTTCCCTTGCCTCCCTCAACAGCTTGGGGTACATCTCATCTGGGCCTGTGGATTTATTCACTTTTAAGGCCACTAAACCAACTAGTACCCCCTCTCCCTCTATGTTAATTTCCTCTAATATTTCACAGTCCTCCACCCTGATGTCTATACCTGCGTCGTCCTTTTCCATTGTGAAGACCGACACAAAGTATTCATTGAGGACTGTACCCACGTCTTCTGGGTCCACACACAGATTATCCCTATGGTCCCTAATTGGCCCTACTCTTTCCCTAGTTATTCTCTTGCTCTTAATATATATTAAAAGCTCCTTTGGGTTTTCCTTTATTCTACCCACTATTGCTTTCTCATGCATTTGCTTAGCTTTCCTAATTTTATTTTTAAGTTCCCCTCTGCACTTTTTTATGCTCCTCTAAGGAGGCCATATTGAGCCCTCGGTATTTGCCATAAACTTCTCTTTTTTTCTTAATCCTAACCTTTATGTCCCTTGGCATTCAGGGTTCTCCTGACTAGTTCCCCCCTTTGTCTTTACAGGAACACACTTGCCCTGTACTCTTGCTATTTCCTCCTTGAATGCCTCCCACAGCCCTGACACAATTTTAACTGCAAGAGCTGCTCCCAGTCCACTTGGGCCAATTCACATCTCATCTTAGTAAAATTAGCCTTTCCCCAGTTTAGAACTTTTATTTCCAGCCCAACCTTATCCTTTTCCATAACTATCTGAAAATCTGAGTTATGGTCACAATCTCCAAAATGCTCCCCTACTGATATGCCTTCCACCTGCCGGGGCTCATTTCTGAATATTAGGTCCAGAACTGCCCCCTCCCTTGTTGGGCTTTCTATGTATTGGCTAAAAAGTTCTCCTGGATGCAACTTAAGCATTTTGCTCCCTCCCTACCTTGCACACTAAAACTATCCCAGTTAATATGGGCAGTTAAAATCCCCTACTATTACTGCCCTATTCTTTTCACACTTCTCTGAAATTTGATTACATATTTGATCCTCTATCTCCCCCTGCTTGGGGGCCCATAGAAAACACCCAACAGAGTGTTTTCCCCTTTTGTGTTTTTTACTTCTACCCAAAGGCTTCGTTTGATGATCCTCCCAAGATATCATCCCTCTCACTGCTATAACTGATTCCTTGATCAATATTGCAATCCCCTCTCCTCTTCTACCCCCCTCTATCTCATCTGAATACCCTATAACCAGGAATGTTGAGCTGCCAATCCTGCCCTTCTTTTAGCCAAGTCTCAGTCATAGCTATGACATCATACGCCCAAGTGTCTCTCTGTGCCCTCAGATCATCTGACTTATTCCTCAGGCTACTTGCATTAAAATATATTCCATTCAGGCTTGCTAAACTCACTTTGTCCTTCCCTAGCCTGTGTTTCCTCTGCCTTCCAGACTCACTTACTAGCGTTTTAACTTCTAATTCCATCTCAGATTCTCTCCCCTCTGAACTACATTTCAGGATCCCATCCCCCTGCCAATTTATTTTAAATCGGCCCCACAGCATTAGCAAACCTCCCCGCGGGGATGTTGGTCCAGTTCCTGTTCAAATGTAACCCGTCCAACTTGTACAGGTCCCACCTCCCCTAGAAATGCTCCCAATGCCCCAGGAATCTAAAGTCCTTCCTCTTGCAGCACCTCTCCAGCCACACATTCATCTGCTCTACCCTTCTGTTCCTATACTCACCACTGCATGGCACCGGGAGTAATCCCGGGATTACTACCTTTGAAGTCCTGCTTTTCAATTTTCTACCTAACTCCCTAAAGTCTGTTTGCAGGGCTTCATTTCTCTTTCTTCTTATGTCATTGATCTCAACATGGACCACAACCTTCAGAATGCCCTGCAGCTATTCTGTAACATCCTTGACCCTGGCACCTGGGAGGCAACATAGCATCCTGAACTCCCCAAAGCCTTTCCAGCATCCACAAGGCTCAAGTCCAGAGTGTAATCCATTTCCTTGGATGAGTGCAGTTCCAACAACTCTCAAGAAGCTTGACACCATCCAGGAAAAACAAGCCCCCATGATTAGCACTCCAACCACCAGCTTCAAGGGAAACAAAGAGTAGGAATAAACAGGTCATTTTCCGAATGGCGGGCAGTGACTAGTGGGGTACAGCAGGGATCGGTGCTGGGACCCCAGTTATTCACAATATATATTAATGATTTAGATGAGGGAATTAAATGTAATATCTCCAAATTTGCAAATGACACAAAGCTGGGTGGGAGGGTGAGCTGTGAGGAGGATGCAGAGATGCTTCAGTGTGATTTGGACAAGCTGAGTGAGTGGGCAAATGCATGGCAGATGCAGTATAATGTGGATAAATGTGAGGTTATCCATTTTGGTAGCAAAAGCAGGAAGGCAGATTATTACCTGAATGGCTATAAATTGAGAGAGGGGAATGTGCCACAAGACCTGGGTGTCCTTGTACACCAGTCACTGAAGGTAAGCATGCAGGTGCAGCAGGCGGTAAAGAAGGCAAATGGTATGTTGGCCTTCAAAGCCAGAGGATTCGAGTACAGGAACAGGGATGTCTTGCTGCAATTGTACAGGGCCATGGTGAGACCACACCTGGAATATTATGTGCAGTTTTGGTCTTATCTGAGGAAGGATGTACTTGCTATAGAGGGACTGCAGCGAAGGCTTACCTGACCTATTCCTGGGATGGTGGGAATGATATATGAGGAGAGATTGAGTTGATTAGGATTATATTCGCTGGAGTTCAGAAAAATGAGGGGGATCGCATAGAAGCCTATAAAATTCTAACAGGACTAGACAGGGTAGATGCAGAAAGGATGTTCCCGATGGTGGAGGAATCCAGAACCAGGGGTCACAGTCTGAGGATATGGGGTAGACCATTTAGGACTGAGATGAGGAGAAATTTCTTCACCCAGAGAGTGGAATTCGTTACCACAGAAAGTAGTTGAGACCAAAACATTGTATGCTTTCAAGAAGGCATTAGGTATAGCTCTTGGGGCGAAAGGGATCAAAGGGTATGGGGAGAAAGCGGGAGCAGGCTATTGAGTTGGACGATCAGCCATGATCATAATGAATGGCAGAGCATGCTTGAAGGGCCGAATGGCCTACTCCTGCTCCTAGTTTCTATGTTTCTATGTTTCAACATTCACTCCCTCCACCACCAATGTGGCAGTGTGCACCATCTACAAGATGCACTGCAGCAACTCATCAATGCTCTTTTGACAGCACCTTCCATCTAAAAGGACAAGGGCAACCTTGCATGGGAACAGCTCTACCTGCAAGTCTCCCAGCAATTCACACACCATCCTGACTTGGAACTGTATCGCTGTTCCTTCACTGTCACTGAGTTAACCTCCTGAAACTCCTTTCCTAACAGCACTGTAGACATACCTACTTCACATATACTGCACCTCTTCAAGAAAGTGGCTCACCACCTTCTCTAGGATAAATAGGGATTGGCAATAAATGCTGGTCAAGCCAGCAATGCCCAAATCCCGCTTACAATTACATAGAACAATACCTCGACTCACAGGAGCTACCTTGAAATTCCACATCACCTCAACTTATAAATTCTATTCTTCTGTTCATACTCTGGCTGATTTGATGAATCTGGAAATCCTGTACATTCTATGTCAATTATTAGAAAGAGATAAAGATAAGCTAATACATGGCCAGGTAGATGGGTGCTTTCGGGTTGCAAACTGGATTTACAGCCGTTGGTATTACCCTTTGTTGATTCCAGAGTAACAGTTAAGTCGATGATGAAGATTGACATTGCCAATGAAAGATTGTTTTCATTGACTTGGAACAGAAACACGGGACCACAGGCTCAGGATAGAGGAACAATCATTTAGGACAGAGGTGAAGGGAAATTTCTTCACTAAAAGAATTGTGATCTTTGGAATTTTCCACCCCGGAAGGTTGTGGAAGTTCTCTCTCTGACTATATTTAAATCTAGGATAGACAGAGTATTGTTCTCTCAGGCATTAAAGGGATATGGGAAGCAGCCAGGAAAATGGAGTTGAAGCCCAGGATCAGCTGTTATCACATTGAATGGCAGAGCAGGTTCAACCGGCCATTTGTTCCATCCCTACTCCTATACCTTGTGTTTTTGATCAGGCGTCGAGCCGGTTAATACTGTCACATATACAGTGCAAGTTATTACTTTATTAGATACAGCATAAGGCTGTGTTCCTCCTGCATTATCTACAGCGTAAAGCTATGTTAGTCCTTTAATATCCATAGTATAAGGATGGTTTACTCTTGTAATATGCAATGTGTAACAATGGGCTATTCCTGTAATATCCACAATATAAGAGTGCGCTGCCCCATCGGCAAACGAGGGCAAAGTCAATCCAGCTAATTACTGCCACATCAGTCTGTTCTCGATCGTCAGAAAAGCGATGTAAGCAGCTGCCAAGAATTTTAAGTGATACTTACAAAGCAATGACCTCTCACTAATGCTCTTCTCAGATTCTGCTAAGGCCACATGATTTCTGACCTCATTACAGCTTTGGTAAGAACATGGTCATTTGAGTTCAACTCAAAAGGTGAGGCAAGGTTGAGTGCCCTTGACATCAGTGCATCATTTGTCAGAGTGAGGTAGCAAAGAGTCCTAGCAACATTGAAGTCAATGTGAATAATGGAAATGAATCTCCACTGGTTGGCGTTATTCCTTGCTGCCAGCCTTCCCACTCGATGATGGTGTGCGTGGTATTGGCCAACTTTGTGTTAAGCATTGCCTGGTGTTGCTCAGGGTCTCGACTCTGGCATCACAGTCTCTGCTGTGTTTGCAACAGATGACAATGGTGGGATGAGAAAGTTTGCTGGTCTGCATTCACTGGCTCCTCTTCTCGGCCAGCTGTGCGTTTCCTAGCATCCTGTCTCCAGAGTTTGCGTCCCCCAGCAGCTCTCTCCCCCTTGTCAGTGTAGATGTATGTCATTCAGTGTAGATGTATGTCATCTTCATCTCTAGCTTGCAGGTGTCCTTGTAGTGGTGGTATGGGTGCCACGTGGTCAAGACCCATTGGCCAGTTCACCAAACAGAATGTCTTTAGGTATCCAGCCATCATCCATCCAATAAACGTGGCCAAGTCGGCACATACATCATGGGCTTAGCATACTCCAGGACTTCTGAGTTGGGACCTTGTCCTGCTGTAGAGATACCAAGAATACATCTGAGACAGTGGCTGTGGAACCTGTCCAGCCTTTTCCTACCTAGCATACACTGTCCAGATCTCAGCACTCAGAGCAGTGTGCCCAGGATGCAGGATTTGCAGCCTTTCACTTTCATCTTCTCACTCAGTTTTCTGTTATCCTACCCTTGCTGCATATTTCGCAATGTCTGTTTATTTTACCGTCAGGTAACAAATTGTTTCTCCTTGTGGGGCTAACAGGATGGATAAAGTCAACTATGATAGAGAACATTTTGAGATTCACCAAGCAATCAAAGCAATCAAATCTGGCAGCGATTCTCTTTGATGTATGACTGCTGCCATAGGCCTTCAGGTCACAGAACTGACGGAAAGCTGGTGAGCCTTGCTTGTCTGAGATTGAAGACAAAGTTGTGCCATATCCTCTACACTTACGATACTTCACTAGCATTCCATAGCTAAGAAACAATAAACAGTTTGGTTTGACCATTGTCATCAGGAAGTGAAATTAAATGGTTCAGCATGTTGCCACAACATCGTCCATCAGCTTTGCCAATGCAATGTTGGACGGAGAGCAAAGGAAAATAGTTACAGTTGTGGGAGGTCAATCATCCTATTCCCAGGACATCTCCGTGGGAGTTCCTCATTGCTCTTCAGCTCCTTCATCAATGACCTTCCCTCCATCTTAATGTCAGAGGTGAGGCTGTTCGATGATGATTGCACAAAGCACCAGGTATAACTCTTCAGCAGCTTAAGCAGTCCATGTTGATATATAGCTGTAGAATATTTAGTCTTGGGCTTTTAAGTGGCAAGCAGCATTCATGCCAAACTTTTGTCAGGTGATGACCATCTCTAACAGGAGAGTGTTGAACCATCTCCCCTTCATATTCAATGGCATTACCATTGCTGAATCGACCACGAGCAACATCCTAGGGGTTAACATTAACATTGACCAGAAATTGAACTGGACTAGCCATACAAGAGCAGGTCAGAAGCTGGGATTCTTGCAACGAGTAACTCACATGCTGACTCCCCAAAGCCTGTCCACCATCTACAAGGCACAAGTCAGGAATGTGATGGAGTACTCTCCACTTGCCTGGATAAATGCAGCTCCCAAAAATCCTCGAGAAACTCAACATCATCCAGAACAAAGTTGCCTAGGTGAATGGCGTTCCATCTGCAAGCTTGTACTGCCTCCAGCACCAACGCACTGTTTCTACCATCTCCAAGATGTGCTGCAGGAACCTGCCCAGGGTCCTTTGATAGTATCTTTCAAACTCAGAGATCTACCACCTAGAAGGGCAAGGGCAGTAGACACATGAGGCAGCCATCTGCAACTTGGGACTGTATCAGCATTTGTTCACTGCGCTGCTTCAAAGTCATGGAACACCCTTCCAAAAAAGTGTGTGTTATACCAGGAGGGACTGCAGTGCTGCAAGAGGGCAGCTCTGCATTACCCTCTCAAAAACAATTAGCAATGGAGAACAAAAGCTCACCATGTGAGAGTCATGCACATACCACAAATGGATAAAAAATAATTCAATGTTGAGGAATCGGATACTGCTCCTTAATAACCTGATTGTTTGGCTGGGTTACTTGTGTAATATTCGCCTGGTAAGGTTGGGTTACTCTTGTAATACCTACAGTGTAAGGCTTGACAATTCATATCACATTTACAGTGTAATTGGGGTTACTCCGATATTTTCTTCAGCACGAGGCTGTGTTACTCCTGTCATGTTCAGAGTATAAGGCTGAGTGACTCCTGCTGTTTCCAAAATGGAACACATGTTTACTCCCCGCGATACCTACCCAGTTTTGCAGGGTTACTCTTGCATCATTCAACCTGCAAGACTGTGTTACTCCCGTGATATCTACATTATACGGTTTGGTTACTCTTCAAATAGTCAAGGTGTAAGTCTCGGAAAAAGGAACTGAGGTGGTGCTACACTGTCACAAGTACAGTGCTAAAGGAGTGCTTCACTGTCCATGCCGAAATATCAAGGAAGTGCTGCACTTTTGGTGCTCTACATTTCCAAGGCAGTGCTGTATTTTCGGAGACATAGTAATTAGGGAGTGCTGTAATGTCAGAGAAAAAGTGAGGAATGACCATTGCACTGTCAGAAGGACAGTACTGAGTGAGTGCTGACTTTGTCAGAAGGATAGTACTGAGTAAGCACTGCACAGTCAGAGGGTTAGTGCAGAGGAAGTACTGCATTCACAGAGAATAGTACTGAGGGAGCGCAGCACTGTTGGAGGCTCAGTACTGAGGGAACACAGCACTGTTGGAGGGTCAGTACTGAGGGAGCGTGGCACTGTTGGAGGGTCAGTACTGAGGGAGTGCCACATTGTTGGTGGGTCAGTCGTTAGGGAGCACTGTACTCTTGGAATGTTGTACTGAGAGAGTTGCAGCCCTGTCAGAGGGTCAGTACTGAGGGAGTGCTGCACTCTCGGTGGGTCAGTCGTTAGGGAGCACTGCACTCTTGGAATGTTGTACTGAGAGAGTGCAGCCCTGTCAGAGGGTCAGTACTGAGGGAGTGCTTCATTGTCAGAGGGTCAGTACTGAGGGAGTGCTGCACTGTCAGAGGGTTAGTATTGAGGGACTGCTGCACTGTTGGAGGGTCAGTACTGAGGGAGTGTTGTACTGTCGGAGGGTCGGTACTGAGGGACTGCGGCACTGTCGGTGGGTCAGTAGTGAGGGAGCACTGCACTGTCAGAGGGTCAGTACTGAGGGAACGCTGCGCTGTAGGTGGGTCAGTAGTGAGGGAGCGCTGCACTCTTGGAATGTTGTACTGAGAGAGTGCAGCCCTGTCAGAGGGTCAGTACTGAGGGGGTGTTTCACTGTCAGAGGGTCGGTACTGAGAGAGTGCTGCACTGTTGGAGGGTCAGTACTGAGGGAGTGCTGTACTGTTAGAAGGTCAGTACTGAGAGAGTGCTGTACTGTCGAAGGGTCAGTACTGAGGGAGTGCTGTACTGTCGAAGGGTCAGTACTGAGGGAGTGCTGTACTTCGGAGAGTCGGTACTGAGGGAGTGCTTCACTGTAATAGGGTCAGTACTGAGGGAGTGTTTCACTGTCAGAGGGTCAGTACTGAGGGAGTGCTTCACTGTCAGAGGGTCAGTATTGAGGGAGTGCTTCACTGTCAGAGGGTCAGTCCTGAGGGAGTGCTGTACTGTTGGAGGGTCAGTCTTGAGGGAGTGCTGTACTGTTGGAGGGTCAATACTGAGGGAGTGCTGCACTGTCAGAGGGTCAGTTCTGGGAGAGTGTTACACTGTTGCAGGGCAAGTACTATAGAGTGCTGCCCTGTCGGAAGGTCAGTGTTGAGGGAGTGCTGCACTGTTGGAGGGCAGCAATGGGTGTGCTTCCCATTGTCAGAAACCCGTGTCTGCCGAAACATTAAACTGACATGTCATTGGCCTTTTCAGGTGGATGTAAATATGCCGGATGTCATTTAATCCTTGGCAATAACTCTGCCTGGAAACAAATCATTTACTTGCTATCATATTGCTAATTGTGGGAGCTTGCGGTACATAAATTGGCAGCCACATTTCCTTTATGGCACCAATGACAACAATTCAAATGGATTCCATTGGCTTTAAACATCCTGTTATCATGGCAGGCCTCTATCAATGGATGTCTTTCTGACTTTATTGTCTTACAGGATTGCCCCTTCAATTCTCCGCTGAATGTTTCAGAAGTGAAATATTTCAATAACTTACTCCTCGTTATCGGGGATTTTGGTTCGAAGCAACTTGATTTTCTCGGACATCCAGTCAGCTCCCATCAGTTGCATGTTTCGGGAGTTCTGTGAAGCACAAAACACAGGAACTGTTAAAGCGGATGTGTGGGGCACAGCTGTGCAATGGGGCCTTCTGAGGCTTTCACTTTCCACACTTTTTAATGAAATTCTTTGATAGTGGTTAAGTGGAACGTTCAGTCATTACAGCATCACAACTATTCCATAATATCCCGAATGCAATTAAACAGACTGAACAGTTTGGGCATCTCCCTGTGAAACTATGCTGAATGGAATGATAGGCCTGCGGTGTTATTGCTTTCCATACCAACATCTTCTTCAAAAAGAGGCAATTTTCACTTTCGGCATGGGTGGAGAATGAATGCGTATCTGAACAGCCATTGGGCTCAAACCTTCTTTCCACCACAGTCACCTTTCTGTCCCACAAAAGGTGAGGACCAGGCACCCCAACTGCCCCCATCCACAGGCAAAATTGGATCTGAAACTCCCATCAAATTATTAATGCTTTGTTCCAATGAACCAAATGTGATACATTTCCCCCATCATAATTCTAAATGAAGCAGTCTTAGCCTCACACATCCGCCGGGAAATGGATGGGATTAGGTGCAACGCTGGATTCAATCCCAAGGGACGGCGGAGTATAGAGTCAGCGTTCCACCCAATCCCATGGGTTCCTGCCCAATGGTTAGGTAACAACTACTCGTCTCACCATCCCCACTATTATAATTTATTATTGGGTCATTACTGGCCCTCTAGTTCCCTCTGTCCATTGTCACACATTCCCAACATGTGTGTGAGAGAACAGGAATTTAAAAGCAAAAAACTGCGGATACTGGAAATCCAAAACAAAAATAAAAATACCTGGGAAAACTCAGCAGGTCTGACAGCATCTGCGGATAGGAACAGAGTTAACGTTTTGAGTCCGTATGACTCTTCAATAGAACTAAGTAAAAATAGAAAAGAGGTGGAATATAAGCTGGTTTAAGTGTGGGGTGGGACAGGTAGAGCTGGATAGAGGGCCAAGCTATCACTGGCCCCCTATCCAGCTCTACCTGTCCCACCACCCCCCCACCCCCCCACCAACTTAAACCAGCTTATATTCCACCTCTTTTCTATTTTTACTTAATTCTGTTGAAGAGTCATACGGACTCGAAACGTTAACTGTGTTCCTTTCCACAGATGCTGCCAGACCTGCTGAGTTTTTCCAGGTATTTTTGTTTTTGTTTTGCCTCCTCCTGCTGTACTCCTCTTCCTGCTGGCTCCCCTTCAGGTGAAGGCAAACGGAGAGGATAATCAGATAGATGCATGACTGGCCTCTGATCCAACATCTTACTTTTCAGGTTAAAACCAAAAGATGCTATTACCCTCCCCAGTAATGGAATCGCACGCGAGATGTGGTCATTCAAACGAGTTCAGGGTTACATTGGTCAGTGACAACCTCTGCTGAAATAGTCGCACTTCACTCACGTATATGGAGACCCTCAGTTGATCATTCACTGGCCTCATGTACTGATCCAGAGTAAAAATCCTGTACATTACTATAAAGTAATAGAAGAGGAAAACATGGGTCAGTTCATTGGTTCCCCAACAGCAATTTAAATTCATAACTTTTTAAAATCGATTCGGAAAACTGATGTTACTTTAGCACCCAGTTCTTCCTCTGTACTGTAATATATCACTGCAGTGTAGAAGAACATATTTTCACTTGTCTTAGTCATATTTGTGCTCAATTTTTTCTCTCCCTCTTTCTTTTCTTTCTTTCTCTGCCTTTTCCTTTCCTCTCTCTTTGTTTCTCTGTTTATGGCCTATTCGGTATCTCCCCAGAATTTCATTACACACATACACCCTAAACTTATATTGATAGACATACACTCACAGGCACACGCTAAAAAAACAGCCTCACACATGTACACAGACACACTAAAAGATGAATGCACGCACACATGTACAAAGACTTACACACATATGCAGTCATACAAACATGCACAATCACATGCACCCACATACACTTAGACACATGTGAGGTAAAAGAGTAATATTGCAGGGACGGCAGCCACAAATGGCTGACCAAGGCTCCATAGCTCAGAAGGATGCCCAGGGCAAGGAAGAGAAGAACGGAAACGTGGTAATCATAGGGGATTCTATAATCACAGGATAGATAGCATCTTCTGCAGCCAAGAACGAGAAGCAAAATTGATAACTAAATAAGGAATATCTCATGGTGGCAAGAGTGGAACTTGGAAAGCCAGGGCATAATTCCAGATGCCAAGTTTACATGGGAAATGAAAGACGACATAGGTAGGAGCAGGACCTGATGAACGACACTACAAGGTCTGAATTAGGAAGCGGGAGCTCGAATTTCATAATTTCTGGATCATTTCCTGACCCACGTGCAACTTGGCATAAGAACAGACAAATCAGGAGAATTAACATGTGGCTGAAGAGCAGGTGTGTGAAAAATGGGTTCCTTTTCATATGATACTGATACCAGTCCTGGGAAAGGAAGGAGTTATACAGATGGGCTCCACCTGAACCCAGAAGCAACCAGTTGATTAGTAGAATGAGTGCATAGGGAGGTATCTACAAGAAACATAAACAGCCTAAACGTACATAGAGCAATGCGGGAGAAAAACAGGATAAAAATAAATAAGGGGGGAATATTGGTGGCAAGGAAATAAAATTATTATAGAATGGAGTCTAAAAGCGAATTAAACATAAAGTGTGAGGGAAGCTCTTAAATACTAGTTAAGATAGCTGTATAACAATGCACACCATGTCCAGAATAAAAGAGTGGACCTGGAAACAATTATGCCTTTGATGGGACCAGGCATTGTATTGATTCCAGACACCTGGCGACAAGAATATCAGGACTGAGAATTAAACATTTAAACCTATCTGGAAATCCAGAGAGTAAAACGGGTTGGCGGAGTAGGTGTTCTTATTAGGTATAGCACAATGTTAGCAGAAAATAAAGGGACACAGCTATCAGCAAGACAAGCTATGATCCATGTGAATAGAGATAAAATTTAATAAAGGATCCATTACACTAGTGGACCATACCAACTAATAGTGGAAGCTAGGTGTGGGAAGAAATATGTAGATAAATTAGGGAACTGAGTAAAATCATTTGAAAATAATCATGGCGAATTAAACCACCATGACATTAATCAGAGAGACAGGTAGGTAAATGGGATGAGTAGTGTAAATCCTACTATTTGTTTAGGATTCCTCTCTAACCAGAATATATAAAAAGTCCAACATGGGAAGATTCTCTATTGGATGTATAAGGGGGAAAGAAACCAGGAGAGGGAAAACAGGGAACTACAGACCTGTCAGCCTTAAATCAGTGGTAGGGAAAGTGCTAGAATCTATTAGAAAGGACGTGATAAATGGATACTTGGATAATCATGATCTGATCAGACATGGTCAGCACAGTTTTGCAAATGGGAAATCATGTTTGACAAACTTGGAGTTAAGTAAATAGAGAGCAGGGGATTGCCAAGAGAAAATACGAGCTGATCAGGTGGGAATTCCAAGCAATTAGGAAGGCAAAGAGGAACTATGAAATTATATCATCAAGAAATATAAAATAAATTGTAAATTAATCTAAAGGCACATCATTATAAAAGAAGGCTTTGATGGGAGACAGGATAATACCACAGGTAACGATAGATAGATGGCAGAAATATTAAACAATTATTCCACGTCTTTATTTATCAGTCAGATAGAGCAGGTAAAGCTGACAATGAATGGTGATATGAGCAATGGAATAAGTACACCTAAAACAAAAAAAAGGTGTTGTAGTTAATAAACTAAATGATCTCAGTCCCTGTTCCATTTTTGTTGCATCCACTTATTTTCAAACACTCTAAGGAAGAAATGGCAGAGGCATTGCTGCCATAGTTGATAGTTCTTCAAAACAATGTGCATAGCCAGAGACTGGTGGATAGCTTTTGTAATCCCTACATGTAAGAATGAGGTAAGAACATGTCCAGGGTATTATAGACCAGTCAGCTTAACGCCAGTGATTGGAAGAATATTGGAATTGTTAATAAAGTGGAGAATAGAAGAACATCTAGAAATTAGGAATATAATATGGAATAGTCAGCATGGATTCCAATAGGTTAAATCTTTTCTGACCAATTTGAATTGAGGAGTTAACCTCGAGGGTAGACAGTGTTTATACAGTAGAAGTGGTTCATCTCCATTTTCAAAAGACCTTCAATAAGGTGCCCCATAATGGATATATTAGCATTTCAGAGAAAGCAGAGTCATGGCACAAGTGGCAGAATGTCTCTCCAGCTGGATTCAGGGCAGGGAGTAGCCTGGGAGTACAGCCCGGCTGCTGTTTAGAGTGGTGGAAAAATGGAAGTCATGTTCCACAAGGGTCAGGGCTGGGACCACTGCTGTTTACAATTTTACTCAGCTATTCTGATCTCTTGAATACAAACATCATTCCTGACATTTTATATGGCAACAAATTGGGGGGATAGTCAATACCGAGGACCATAACAAATTACAGAACAGCATTAATCAGCTTGCGGATTGGACATTATTTGGCGAGTGAAGTTGAACACAGATTAATGTGGGGCAGTACGTTTTGGTAGAAAGATTAGAGAGGTCACTCATTATTTGCAAGGTGCAAGTCTAGGTATACAGGATTACAAATACATCAAACACTAAAAGTTATCCCACAGATTAGCAAGTCCAGGAAAAACAAACAGACCAAGGACAAGTCTTTATTTCTAGAGGTACAGGATTTCAATGTAGGCAACTTATGATAAACTTGTATCAAACCTTTGTTAGAACTCACTTGGAGCACTCACACAGGTCTTATCGCTATATTATGATATTAATATCGAAGCACAAGGTAGAGTACAGAGAAGATTTACCAGAGTGATATGAGAAATACGTGGGTATAGATATCAGGAAAGGGTTGACAGACTGGATCTCTACCCCCTCAGCTGTAGGGTGAGCAGTGACCTAATAGATGCCTTTAAAATAATGCAATTTTGAGGACGTGGATTCAGGGGGAATTTTTCCTTGAGGAATATAAGCAGAGGCCAAAATGATAAGATTGTCATCAAGAAATCCAATGAGAATTTCAGAAGAAGTGTATTTGATCAAAGAGTGATAAGAACGTGGAATTCACTCCCAATGGGAGTGTTTGAAGAGAATAGTAGTGTCGCATTTGAAGGGAAAACAGGCAAGCAAAGGAAGGGGGTGGTTAGCATGGTATACTTAGTTGAGGAAACATGGTAAGGGACTCATTTGGAGCATAAACACCAACATGGACTAGTCAGGCTGAATGTCCTATTTCTCTGCCATATATCCTGCAAAATCCTATACAATGCAACATGCTGATGCAAGCACACAGTTACACTTACAGACATTAACACGCAACCATACAGACAAGCACAAATATACCCACAGACACTCGGACACACACTCTCACATTGAGACTCATACACACAGACAGAGATACACACCAAAAAACGAGGCACTCAGACATACACACACATACTCACACACACACAAACAGGCACAGACACACACTCAAGCACACACACACACACATCCACATGTACAAACATTGACACACACCCAGACACACTCGCAAGCATTGACATAAACACACTTATAATCACAACATTTCACAATCAGACCATCACACACAATCAGATATAAATACCAAGAAGCAATCACATTCACACACAGATTTACAATCTCACACATCTACATCCTACGTATTCAGGCATAAGCTCACAAAAGAGAAACACAGAGAAATATGCTCAGACGCTGATTCACAAATGCTTTCACAACTACACATTTACACACACCCAAACACATGCACACAAATAGATAAAATCATAAAGACACAAACAGAAACACACATACATACATACACAGACGCACACAGGCGCACCTCCATGCATGTGCACCCACCCACACGCGCGCACACACAGGGACATGCACACACAGACACACACACACAGGACATTGCACACCCTGTTAGTGCGAAATGAACAGGACACCTGTTCAGACTGTACAAAGAACACATTGTACATTGGTAGACTGTGAAATGATCCCATTACACATCCTTAGACAATAAAACAAGCACATTATGCATTCTCAGATGAAGCAATATCAGTGGGAGAGCCTCTAGGGGACAGTGACCATTTTATCATAAGGCTTAGGTTAATCACGAGTAAGGACAGGAAACAATCCATTGCAGGGATAATTAATTGGGGGAAAGCCAACTTTGATGGGATGAGAATGCATCTGAGTCGAGTGAGTTAGAATCTAACGTCGGCAGAAAAGACAGTGGCTGAACAATGGGCCAGCTTCAAAGAAAAAGTATTGCAGGCAATGCCAAGGTATATTCCCCTGAAGGGGAAAGGCAGGACAAATAAATCCAGAGGGCCATGGATGATGAGAGAGATAGAGGCAAAGATGAAATGGAAGAATTGCACATACAATAACTATTTGGTAGAAAATACAATGGAGAATCAAGCTGAATATAGATGGACAACAGAGGAAGTGAAGAAACAAATCAGAAAAGCAAGGAAGGATCATGAAAAGACAGTTGAAGCTAACATAAATGGGAATCACAAGATCTTCTCTAAGCATGTAAATAATAAAAGGGTAGTTAAAGAAAGATTAGGGCCGATTAAGGACAAAAAAGGGACTTGCATGTGGAGGCAGGAGAAGTAGTGGAGGTGTTGAATGAGTACTTTGCATCCAATTTTAGAAAGGAAGAAAATTCTATCTAGGCCGAGGTAAGACAGGAGGTAACTGGTACACGGGAAGGACTTACAATCAAGAGGAAGGTGTTGGAAAAACTATGTTTACTTAGGGTACTGAAGGAAGTGAGAGTAGAAATTGCAGGGGTACTAGTGATAATCTACCAGTCTTCCTTAGACACAGGGGAGGTGCCAGAGGAGTGGAGAATTGTGAATGTTACATCCTTGTTCAAAAGGGAGTGCAAGAAAAAGCTAGCAACTACAGACCAGTCAGTTTGACTTCAGTGGTAGGGAAACTTCTAGGAACTAAAGTACAGGATAAAATTAATAGTCATTTACAAAAGCAGGATAATTAAGGAAAGCCAGCATCGATTCATTATGGGAAAATCATGTTCAACTAACTTGCTGGAGTTTTTTTGAGGAGATAACAGAGAAGGTTGATAAGGGAAATCCTGTTGATGTGGTGTATATGCATTTTCAGAAGGCATTTGATAGAGTGCCACACGGCAGACTTGTGAGCAAAATTCTAGGTCATGGAATAAAAGGGAAAGTAGGCACTTGGATAAGAAATTGCTGAGTGACAGAAAACAGAGAGTAGTGATAAATTGTTGTTTTTCAGATTGGAGGAAGGTTTGTAGTAGAGTTCCCCAGGGGAACCCTTGCTCTTCCTGATATGTATTAATGACCTAGACTGTAGTGTGTAGGGCATGATTTCAAAATTTGCAGATAATACAAAGGTTGGAAATGTTGTCAACTGTGATGGGGATAGTGTTGAACTACAAAAGGACATAGACATGTTGGTGGATTGGGCAGACAAGTGGCAGATGCAGAGAAGTGTGAGGTGATTCATTTTGGCAGGAAAGATATGATAAGACAGTATAAAGTAAAGGGAGAGCCTCTAAAGGATGTGCAGGAACAGAGCGACCTCAGTGTATACGTACAAAGGTCATTGAAGGTGGCAGGGCATGTTGAGAGTGCAGTTAATAAAGCATATAGTATCTTAGGCTTTATTAATAAGGGCATTGAGTACAAGGGTAAGGAGGTCAAATTGAACTTGTATAAGACACTAGTTAGGCCTCATCTGGAGTACTGCGTCCAGTTCTGGGTGCCATACTTGAGGAAGGATGTGAAGGCATTGGAGAGAGTGCAGAGGAGATTCACAACAACAATTGAAAGCAAAATACTGCGGATGTAAATCTGAAACAAAAACAGAAAATACTGGAAAAACTCACAGGTCTAACAGCATCTGTGGACAGAAAGACAGAGTTAACGTTTCAAGTCTGTACGACTCTTCCTCTGCTCTGAAGAAGAATCATACGGACTCAAAACATTAAATCTGTTTTTCTCTCCACGGATGCTGTTAGACCTGCTGAGTTTTTCCAGCATTTTCTGTTTTTGTTTCACGAGAATGATTCCCGGGATGAAGAATGTGAGGATAGATTGGAGAGGTTGGGACTATTTTCCTTGGAGAAAAGAAGGCTGAGAGGAGACTTGATGGAGGCATTCAAGACCCTGAGGGGTATGGACAGGGTGAATAGTGAGAAACTGTTCCCACTCAAGAGAGCATCAAGAACAAGAGGGCACAGGTTCAAAATAATGGGCAAAAGGAGTAAATGTGATGTGAGAAAAATCATTTTCACCCAGAGGGTGGCTGGAGCCTGGAACAAACTTCCTGAGAGGGTGGTGGAGGCAGGTCCGATCGAAGTATTCAAAGGGGAATTGAATTGCGCCCTGAAAAGAGAGAACGTGCAAGGTTACGGGGTTAATTCAGGGGAGTGGGACTAGGTGGAATGCTCTTTCAGAGAGCCAATGCAGACACGATGGGCCAAATGGCCTCCTTCTGCACTGTAAAGATTCTGTGATACTGTGAAATGAGGTCAGTGGGCATCTTCACACAGAAATTAAAACGTTACTCAAGGTGATATTGCAAAATGAGGACATTGTACATCCTCTGATGTAAAATTAGGACATTGCACATCCTCACACTGAAATTTATACATTGCCCATCTTCATGCTGTGACATGGGGACATTGTGCATCATCAAACTGAAATAAAAACATTGAAACCCTTCAGATTGTGAAATTAGCCCATTGCACATTGTCACAGTGTGAAATCAAAACATTGAACCTATTCAGATTGTCACACTAGAATATTGTACATCCTCAAGCAATGAAACACATCTACAAACTATGAAATAAGGATACTTCTGATTGTCAAAGAACAAAGAAAAGTACAGCACAGGAACAGGGCCTTCGGCTCTCCAAGCCTGCGCCGATCATATTGCCCGTCAACTAAAACATTTTGCACTTCTGTCGTAGTTTGAAATGAACATATTTTACATCTTCAGATGGTGAAATATCTTATTCCACAGATTTAGTCTGCGATACGTACTGCTCATCCACAGACTGCAAAAAACTTTATCCCACAGATTTAGTCAGTGAAATACGCATACTGCTCATCCGCAGATTGTGATACAAACAAATTGCACAGTCTCAGACTGTGAAAAAAAAAACTTGGTTAAGCCTCAATGTCAAAACAGCACATTGCACGCTTTCATATTCTGATATTAGGACCTTGTACAGCCTCTTACCATGAAATCAGAACATTGCATACCCTCAGACCATCTTGAATATACCTAAACTTCAAAATTAGCACACTGCCTATCCTCATAGTGTGAAATGAGGGTAATTGATAACCTTAGACTGTGAAACGAGGGCACTTTGGACAGTCTGGATCACTTTGGATCAAATCATGAGCAGACTGATGAAGACCGAGATCCGTGTGAAGCAGGTGGTGAGCAATTGGAAACAGCCCACGATCACTGCGGAGCAAACCAGGAGTAGAGTGAAACAAACCCTTATTGCTGAAGTGTGGCAAAAAAACCAAACCAAACTGTTCCATCGCAGGAGGGACACGAGGTGATTGGATGGTGAGTATTTTCCAAATTTAAGGATTTAGTCTAAGGAGCCGGGAAATTTGAAAAATATGTATATTTTGGGGGAGCGTGAGTTTGGATGACAAAACTTAAGTCAAAACATTTTAATCAATCTCTCTGTATTAACTGAATATCAGCATTCCGGGAGTTGTTTTTGTTTCATGATCCAATGCACACAGAAATGACAATGCAAATTTGAGCCTAGGAGTGCAGAGGAGCCGGTGCTCTGCGACACCTCCCATGCCCTGGACCGTGATATCTGCAGGAGCAGCTCGATCTCCGGTTTCGGAAACAGAACAGCAGCCGGCTTCCACGTGGCACATTGGCGAGGTTGAGAATTTGTGGATAGCTAGGTGTGGCCACCACACAGCTGAAGAGTATGTGCAAGAGAGGGATTGGGTGTCCTGTCGAGAATATGCAGGCAGGTAGTGAAGGAGTTCCGTCCGTGCTTCTAACTCTCGAAATAGTGTTTAGTTAAGAATACTGGTGAAAGTGATGCTTAATCTGGAAAGTGCAGCTAAACCCAAGTCCATGCTGGCTGGGCTGTTCAGGCATGCAGGAAGAGGACTGGAAGAGCAAAAGTGATAGGAAATTCGATAGTGAGATGATTGTTTCTGCAGCAGATGTGAATCTAGGATGGTATCTTGGCCCCCTGGGGGCAGGCAGAAGGGTATCACCGAGCATCTGCAGAGTACTCTGAGGGTGAAGGTGAATCACCAGCCACCATGGGCCACATCAGTGCCAGCAATATAGGTACAAACAGGGATGTAGTCCTGAAAAAAAATAATTTAGGGAGCTAGCTGATAACTTAGAAAGCAGGAAATCAAAAGTAGTTACATTTAGATTACTTCTGCTACCAGGTTAGTAAAGAAATATGTGAATAAAGCAGAAAAATGCATGGGCTGAATTTTCCCCTCCATTAGGGGGGAAGTTGATGGGCGAGCGCATATGGGCGCGCTTCCTATCAGTGCCCCCAGTTGGAGGCGCGGTGCCATTTTACGTGGAAGGGCCAATTAAGGCCTGCCCAGCGTGACGTCCGCAGGTAAGCGCTATGCCCTCCCTGTGCGGGCAGGGGAATCCCAAAATCGGGAGTGCGCTCTTTCGCGCGTGCACACAGAAGAGCGCACTCATTTCCCTGATGCTAAGTGCAGCCTCAGGGAGATCACCTTTATTTTCAAAAATATTAAAAATAGAAAAAAAAATTCCCTTACATGCCCCCTAATGTGACAAAGTCACATGAATTGGGACATGTCCATAATTTTTACAAAATCTTTATTAAGATTTTTTAAAGCCGGTGGATGAGGTTTCATGTTTTTTCTAATTCCCGCCGGGGCTCCCAGCCTGCTCGCCAACCTTAAGGTTGGACGGACAGGTCCTTTAATTACTTAATTGACTCTGTCAATGGCCTCAATTGGCCATTGACAGGTTGGCGGACGCACAGCTGATTTTGCTACGGTCCCGCCTTCCTGAAAATTTAAATCTGGCGCGGTGACGTCGGGAGTTTCGCCCGACGTCACCGCGTATCATTTTACACGTTGGCGAGCGTGCCCCACCCCGCTCGCCGACTCGTAAAATTTTGCCCCATGTCTGGAAAGATGGTGCAAGGGCGAGGGCTTTCGATTCTTGGGACATTAGGATCAGTTCTGGGGGGAATAGGACCTGTACAAGCCAGACGCATTGAACCCAACTAGACATGGGAACATTTTCCCTGCAGGGCAATTTACTCGGACACAAGAACATATCAGCAGGAGCAGACCACTCAGAGCCTCAAGCCTGTTCATCTATTCAAATAGATCATAGCTGATTGTCTACCTCAACACAATTTTCCCATGCTATCCCATATTGTTTGATGGTGTAAGTATCTAGAAATCTGTTGATCTCTGTTTTGTACATACTCAATGACTGAGCTAGGTCAGCCCTCTGGGATATATAATTCCAAAGTTTCACTGCATTCCACACTGCATGTGGAAAAAAAAAATCCTCTTCATCTGCCCTAAATGGCTTAACACCTACCCTATGACTGTGTTCCCTGGTTCTAGATCCCCCTGCCAGAAGAAACACCCTTTCTGCATCTACCCTGTCTAGCCCCTTCAGAATTTTGGAGGCTTCAATATGATAACCTCTCACTCTTCCAAACTCTACAGGACACAGGCACAAGTCTCTTCAATATCTCCCCACAGGACAGTCCGAGGAATTAGTCTTGTGAACATCCGCTGCAAATATTAGATAAGAGGACCAAAACTGTACACAATACTCCAGCAGCTATAGAGTTTGTGGATGTATTGGTGTTCATCTTTCAAAATGCTAAAGATTTTGGAACGGTGGCAGCTAACTGAAACATGATAGCCTTACTCCTGTATTCTTGACTCCTGTACTGAAATCTCCTTTTGATGAAGGCCAAAATACCATTTGCCATCCTAATTGCTTGCTGCACCTGCATGTTAGCTTTCAGTGACTCATGAACAAGGACATCCAGGTCCCTTTGGACATCAACACTTCCCAACCTCTCACCATTGAAGAAGTGTTCCACAGCCACATTCCTGTTAGTAAAGCAGCTTGACAAATACATGAATAGGATGGGAATAGAGGGATACGGACCCTGGAAGTGCAAAATGTTTCAGTTGACGGGCAATATGATCGGCGCAGGCTTGGAGGGCCGAAGGGCCTGTTCCTGTGCTGTACTTTTCTTTGTTCTTTGTTCTTCTAAAGTGGATAACCTCACACTTATCCATATCATATTTAATCTGCCATGTTCTTTCCCATTTGCTAAGGCTGTCCAAATTCCCTTCAAGCCTCTTTGCACCCTCTTCACAACTTACATTCCCACCTAGTTTTGTGTCATCCGCAATATTGGGAATACTACAGATATAAAAACAAAAAACTACTGCGGATGCTGGAAATCCAAAACAAAAACAGAATTACCTGGAAAAACTCAGCAGGTCTGGCAGCATCGGTGGAGAAGAAAAGAGTCGACGTTTCGAGTCCACACGACCCTTCAACAGAACTGAAGTATAGTTAGGAGAGGGGTGAAATATAAGCTGGTTTAAGGTGGGGGGGCGAGGGGACAGAAGTTGAGGGTGGGGTGGTTGTAGGGACAAGCAAGCAGTGATAGGAGCAGATAATCAAAAGATGTCACAGACAAAAGGATCAAAGAGGTGTTGAAGGTGGCGATATTATCTAAGAAAAGTGCTAATTAAATAATTCGAAACAAGAGGGATGGAATTTCAGTTGAAATATAGTTCGAAACAAGAGGGATGGAATTTTAGCACTTTTCTTAGATAATATCACCACCTTCAACACCTCTCTGATCCTTTTGTCTATGACATCTTTTGATTATCTGCTCCTATCACTGCTTGCTTGTCCCTACAACCACCCCACCCTCAACTTCTCTCCCCCCGCCCCCCACCTTAAACCAGCTTATATTTCACCCCTCTCCTAACTATACTTCAGTTCTGTTGAAGGGTCGTGTGGACCCGAAACGTCGACTCTTTTCTTCTCCACCGATGCTGCCAGACCTGCTGAGTTTTTCCAGGTAATTCTGTTTTTGTGTTGGGAATACTACATTTGGTTCCCACATCCAAATCATTGACATAGATTGTGAAAAGCAGGGGTCCAAGTACTGATCCTTGTGGCACCCCACTAGTCACCACCTGCCAACCTGAGGACCTACCAATCGATTATTCCTTCTCTCCATTTTCTGTCCAATCCTCAATCCATGCCAGTATATTATCCCCAATCCCATATGCTATAATTTTGTTTACTAACCTCCTGTGTAGGACCTTATTAAAGGTCTTCTGAAAATTAAAATACCCTATATCTATTCAGTTAGTAACATCACCAATAAACTTTAACAGCACTGTCAAACATGAAACCCCTTTTGCAAATTGATGTTGACTCTGTCCGATCATATCATCATTTTCTAAGTGTCTGGTTATCATTCCTTTATAATAGATTCTAGCATTTTAGATTATCTAGAATGATAGATGATAGTATTTTCCCTATTATTAATGTCTGGCTAACAGGTCTGTAGTCCTCCATTTTCTTTCTTTTTCCTTTCATAAAAACTGGGGTTGCCCACTCCAATCAGCAGCCACCATTCCAGAATCTTTAGCATTTTGAAAGATGAACACCAATACATCCACAAACTCTATAGCCACCTCTTTTAACACTCTGGGATGTAAATCATGGGGTCCCGGGGATTTACCAACTTTCAGTCCCATTAATTTCTTCTGTACTACTTTTCTAAACTAATAATAATTTCTTTCAGTACTTCGTAACTGCTAGTCCCTTAGTTCTCTATTATTTCTTGGTGTTTCTTTTTTTATATCTTCCTCCGTGAATAGAGACATCAATGATTATTTAGCATCTCTGCCATTTCCCTTTTCCCCATTATAAATTCTCCTGTTTTTGCCTGTAATGGACCCGCATGTGCCATTGCTCTAATCTTTTCCTTTTTACATATTAATAGGAGATTTTACAGTCCATTTTTATGGATTTTGCGAGTTTACTTTCATATTCTATTCTCCCTTTCTTTATCAGTTCCTTAGCCCTCCTTTGCTGAATTCCAAAATGTTCCCAATCCTCAGGCTTACTGCCTGTTTGGAAACTTATGAGCTTCTTCCTTTAACCTAATACATTCGTGAACTTCCTGTGATAGCCAAGGTTGACTCACTTTTCATATTGGGTTTCTGAGCCTTATTTGCTGTAAGACACATATTACTTATTTCAATACTAGCCCGTCTGTCTACAGTCATACATTGTAATGCATTTTCCCAGCCCACCTCAGCCAAATGTCCCTCACAGCTTCATAGTTTCCTTTGTTTCGATTTAAGAACCTAGTTTCTGATTCAACTACATCATTTCAAACTGAATGGAAAATTCCAACATATTTTGGTCACTCTTCCCTAAATATTCTTTTACAATAAGATTATTAATTTGTCATTTCTCGTTGCATAATGCATGATCTATGCCTATTTGCCAGGTGGTGCTATTGGGGAGAGTTTGAACAAACTTGGCAAGAGGATGAGAAGTAGCAGGTAATACTAGAGAGGGGTAGTGAGTTACAAAGAATATTGGGAGAGAGGGATAGCACTAAAGTCAGAATTAGGTGAGTACCGTGTAAGAAGAGAACAGTAAAGTATAAAGTAGGGTTAATGTGCATGTATTTAAATGCATGGCGTGGGTAAATGAGATTGGGCGAGTTGCAAGTATTTATAAATATGATTCCTGGCAAGGAAGGAAACCTGATTTAAAGAAGGGCTGGCAGAGAGATATCAGTTGGGGGAACATTTAGGGCAACACTGTATCTGAAAGTTAAATTAGCTATGGAAGCAGACAAGCAACAATCCAAAGTAAGAATAGTTAATTTGTATACTGCTGAAAAGTGAGGCATGTTGCTGAAGATTTTCTTCTCAGGACAAATAAGAGAGTGCCAAATGTTACTGGATCACAACAACTTGTACCACAGGAGATAGAGGAGCTGATTGGTTGGAAAATGTACTCTGATTGGCAGAGGCATTTCCATGAATAAAGTAACAGGGAACAATAGGCTCCTCAAGCTGCCACGTAATTCATAAATAAGCGTAAAATGTGAACTTAACCCTTTTGCTTGCAAATAATAGTTCCCTGTGTATGAACATTATATTGATTCCAGCATCCATAAAAGAACCGCATTCGGCACTCAACTTATTAACTTGAATTGGCTGTTAGTGTGGTTATTGGTGCACTCAAGAGTGTTCAGCAAGTTAATCCAATCGCAGAATCATATCTAAAAGTACAAGTTTTAGTTACTGCCTTGCAACCACAGGCGGGTTGAATATGGTTTTTACCCTGCCGAATATGAACAACTGAATGAACACGATTCGATCAGACACGCATTGGGATATATGGCCTATGTATCTGGCAGACTGCTAGCATTGAAATTCATAAATGATGTTCTTACATTATGTGGTAGGGAGAGCATCTTTTTGGATGGACAGCAACATTCCATTAGTGGAAAATATGACTTGTGTAGCCATTGTATAGTTGGAGCGTGAAACAGATCGCTATTTTTTGAGATACTTTGCCCTACCAGGGTAATTTGAGGTAGACCGGACATTTTTTAGTTCTGAAAATAGGGGCCTTTAGCCCATTTGTGAGTTTGCATGATACATAGCGAATAATGATCTGTTTAGGGTAGCCATTGCCCCACAGATTAACTTTGATGCTCTCTATTCCTGTGTCAAGCTTGCAAGGTGACCATTTTTTTAGATGTGGCTGCAGAACCAAAGATTGTGAAGTATCATCTATATAATTGAAATATGTATGGGGTAGGAGTTGAAAGGATCATTCTACCAAAAAATATGTAGAACCCAATGGAAAAAATAGCAAGCCCTGGGTCCAGAGGGGATCCCACAGCTACAGCAGTTAATTTGCTCTTTGATGAGATGTGGGCATCACTGGCTAAATCAGCATTTATTGCCCATCCCTAATTGCCATTGACAAGGTGGTGGCGAGCCACCTTCTTCAACCATTGCTTCCCATGTGGTGTAGATACACCCACAGTGCTGTTAGGGAGGGAGTTCCAGGATTTTGAAACAGTGATAGGGAAGAGAAGCGATTTGGTTTCAAGTCAGCATGGTGTGTGGCTTAGAGGGCAACTTTCAGCTGATGGTTTTCCCATGCATCTGCCGCCCTTCTTCTCAACTGGTAGAGGCCGTGATTTTGGAAGGTGCTGTCGAAGGAGACTTGATGAAGTGCATCTTCTAAATGTTACACAGTTCTGCAACTGTGAGTTGATGGTGGAGCGAATGAATGTTTAAAGGATGGGATGCCAATCAAGCGGGCTGCTTTATTCTGCATGGTCTCGAGATTTCTGACTGCTGTTTGAGCTGCACTCATCCAGACAAATGAAGAGTATTCCAGCACACTGCAGAATTGTGCCTTGTTGCTGGTGATCAGGATTTGGAGAATCAGAAGGTGAGGCACTCTCCACAGAATTCCCAGCCTCTGACCTGTTCTTCTAGCCACACTATTTATTTGGCTGTTCCAGTTCAGTTTGAGTTATGCTAACCCCAGGATGTTGACAGTGGGGATTCCGCGATGATAATTTCATTGAATGGCAAGGGGCGATGGTTGGATTATCTCTTGTTGGACATAATAAATGCCTGGCAACAGTGTGGCATGAATGGTACGAGCCACTTGTCAGCCCAAGCCTGGATACTGTCCAGGTCTTGCTGCATTTGGTTATGGACTGCTTCAGTATCTGAGGAGTTGCGAATGGTGCTGAACATTGTGTAATCATCAGCAAACATTCCCTCCATAATAAGATCAGAAGTGGGGATGTCATTGATGAAGCAGCTGAAGATGGTTGGGTCTCAGACACTACCCCGAGGAAATCCTGCAGTGATGTCTCGGCACTGAGATGATTATCTCCAATATGCACACTCATCTTCTCTTGCGCTTGGTATGTCTCCAACCAGTGGAAAGTTTTCCCCCTGATTCCCAATTGATTCCAGTTTTCCTACGGCCCTTGATTCCAGATTCGGTCAATGTTGCCCTAATATCAGGTGAATCACTCTTGCCTCACCTCTTGATTACAGCTCTTTTGCCCCTGTTTGTTCCAAGGCTGTAATGCGGTCAGGAGCTGAGTGGCCCTTGTGTTACTCAAACTGAGCGTCAGTGATCAATCACCTACATATGCACAAACACTCACCTGCACAGACGTGGATAGAGACACAAACAGCCAAACAAATTAAAACACTGATATTTGCACACAAACACACACTCATGCAGAGGATACGTTCAAAGACACAGTAACATACACACTAGAACAGTAACATTCACTACACACAGAGGCACACATTTAGACACACACAGTTACTGTTTCAGGCACAGGCACACACCTAACCTCACTCTCACACAGCCATCCACAAACAATCACATGTACACAGACAGGCGGACACACCGAACACAAAAGCGCACAGAGACATTCACGTATGCCGTACACAGACACACAGAGTCACATTCACAGACCCAGACAGGCACACATAAATAATCAGCAGCACCTCCTGCCACTCTCAGAGGCACAGTGACACACGCACACATAGTCACACACAACTCACATGTGTGCACTCGCAGGCAGCTGTGAATCCCATGTCCATAAATGCAAGTTGTTGTTGTGTCAGCATCGTTGGACTCGTCGTCTCAATCCCCATCACTCCTACTCCCCAATTCTTACTACAGGAGACACTCATCATTTTTCCACTATAGTCAATGGCCTCAGTAATATCTCACGCACAGTGGGACTCACCGATTTGGTTCGGGGTGTAAATTGGCTGGTCAGTCTGAATGAAGATATAACCCCTTCTGTTGGACAGTTTAATGGGCACCATCCTTCGTTGCGGGAGGATTTGTCGACTTTCAGCGACCAGGTAGACATACTTCTGCCGTCGTCGCCACAGTGAGAGCTCTTTAACCTTCAGCTGGGAAACCTGCAAGAGACGGCAAAACTGCTTTACAATATGTTCAACACGCTACTTCCCACTCCCGAGCATTTCCTTCCGGCTTCAGCTTCCATGACCAAATTCTGGGCGGGAATTAACGAGTGCAGAATCTGCAACAGGTATATATTCATATAAATTGTTGTTTTAAAGTAAATTATACTTAAATTTCGTAACGGTGCTTCACATCTGGCTGTCAGAAATTGCTTTCCAGGTGATGAAGTACTTTTAGAAGTGTAGTCACGGCGAGAATGCAGGAAATGCAGCACACAATGTGTGCACAGCAACAAAAACAGAAAATTCTGGAAAAACTCAGCAGGTCTGACAGCATCTGTGGAGAGAAAAGACAGTTAACGTTTCGAGTCATTATGACTCTTCTTCTGCCTTATGGACTCGAAACGTTAACTCTGTTTTTTTCTCTCCACAGATGCTGTCAGACCTGCTGAGTTTTTCCAGCATTTTCTGTTTTTGTTTCAGATTTCCAGCATCCGCAGTATTTTGCTTTTATCCTATCATGCACAGCAGCGTTCCTTAAACAGCAACGCCATCACGACCAGATGATCTGTTTAAAAGAGGCTGTCTGAGAGATAAGTATTGACCACAGCTCCAGGCTGTGGAACACCAATCTCTCCTATATTTCACCCTATCACAGAGCTCCTCTTCATCCTTGTCGAACCCACGCCTTGCTGAAAACCTATCACATGTTTAATTTTCCCTACTTATGTTTCTCTCCACATATGCTGCGGCTTATTTACAGTGTTTCATCTTCTTATTCCATGAAATATATTCCTTGATACGTCAAAGCGAAGCAGCATTAACTCATCGTTATGAAAGTTGTGTCTTGCTGAGCAAACACGCTAAATATCTTCGAGGAGATAGCGGAGCTGGTTAACACTGGTGTGTCTGTGAATGTGAAGCAGCAGTACTCTCGAAAACAATGAGCCACACAGTATAATTGTAATCAGCCTACTATGTCTGTCATTCAGTGGATTCGAAAGAGTGGGGCTAGGAAAACAAACTACTCAACCAATGCTTGATTTTGCTGGGCTCTGAGGAGCAGAAAAATATCAGAAATTGAAGCAGCAGTAGACCAAATGCCCTTCAAGTCCCGTCCGTCATTCAATACAAGCACGGGTGACCCTCGGCCTCAATTCCTCTTTGTCTTCGCTTCATAACCCTTCATTCCCTAAGAGACCAAAAATCTGATTATCTCAGCTTTGAATATATTTAAGGATGGGTCAGCCACAAAGCACTGGAATTGCAGATTGACCACCCTTTGAGAGAGGAAGATTTCCCTCTGTGCTTAATGAACAGTCCCTTATCCTGAGACTGCACCTCCTGTTCCAAATTCTTCAGCCAGGGTGAACAACCTCTCACCAATTACTTTGTCAAATCCCTGCAGATCTTGGATGTTTCAATGAGATCACATATGGCCCTTCTACATTCCAAAGAATATAGAATTTACTCAGCTTCTCATTCTAAGACAGCATTCTTATCTCAGGAACCAACCTAGTGAACCTTCATTGCACTGCCTCCAAGTGCAAGTATGTCACAGAATCACAGTGCAGAAGAGGCCCTTCGGCCCATCAAGTCTGCACCAACATGTGAGAAACACCTGACCTACCTACCTAATCCTATTTACCAGCACTTGGCGCATAGTCTTGAATGTTATGATGTGCCAAGTGCTTATCCAGGTACTTTTCAAAGGATGTGAGGCAACCCACCTCCACCACCCTCCCAGACAGTGCATTCCAGACCGTCACCACCCTCTGGGTAAAAAAGTTTTTCCTCACATCCCCCCTAAACCTCCTGCCCCTCACCTTGAACTTATGCCTAAAACACATACCTGTGTGATTAAGAAATGTATAACTTTTAGTTGCATTTGTAGGTGGTATGAGCATTTAATAAACACAGTAAATTGTAGTATACATAGGAAATATTCCAAATTAATTAAGAAAATAATTAAAATAAATTATTAACTTAGAATAAATTAGTAAATAAATACTATAGTAAACACTTTATATAAAGTTTAAGGTATGTTAGTGCAGCTCGGCCATGTGGAATGTGCATCTTGTGGGATGTGGGAAGTCGTGTAAGCACTAAGTTCCCTCATGACTACATCTGCAGGAAGTGTCGCCAGCTGTAGAAATTTGAGCTCCGAGTTGCGGAGCTGAGCGGCGGCTGGAGTTACTGTAGTGCATCTGCAAGGCTGATGATTATGTGGATAGCACATTTAGAGAGGTGGTCACACCGTAAGTAAGAAGTACAGAGACGGAGAGGGAATGGGTGACCACCAGAGTATCAAGCAGAAACAGGCAGGTAGTGCAGGAGTATACTGAGGTTATTTCGCTCTATAACCATTTTTCCATTTTGGATACTTGTGAGTGAAATGGTTCTTCTGAGGACTGTAGCAACAGCCAAGTTTGTGGCACGACAGGTAACTCAGCTGCCCAGGAGGGGAAGAGGAAAAGTGGAAGTTCTATAACAGTAGGGGATTCCATAGTTGGGGGAGCAGACAGGCATTTCTGCAGCCAAATTCGCGACTCCAGGGTGGTATGTTGCCTCTCTGGTACCAGGGTCAAGGATGTCACAGAGCAGCTGCAGAACATTCTTTTGGGGAGAGTGAATAGCAGGAGGTCGTAGTCCACACTGGGACCAATGACATAGGTCGGAACTGGGATGAGGTACTGCAAGCAGATTTTAGAGAGTTAGGAAGGGAATTAAAAAGCAGGAACTCAAGAGCAGTAATCAGGATTACTCCCAGTGCTATGTGCTAATGAGCATAAGAATAGGAAGATTGAGCAGTTCAAAACATGGCTGGAGAAATGGAGCAGGAGGGAGGGCTTTAGATTTCTGAGGCATTGGGATCCGTTCTGGGGCAGGTGGGACCTGTACAAGAAGGACGGGTTACACCTTAACAGGACTGGGACTAATGTCCTTACGGGGAGGTTTGTTAGTGCTGTTGGGGAAGGTTTAAACTAGATTGGCAGGGGGATGGGAACCTGAGAGGAAATTCAGAGTGGAGCGGAGAAAAACTGGCAGTGGGAAGTAGAGAAGTGTCAGCTGATAATGAGGATATGTCAGAGAGTAAGGTGGAGTAATGTCAAGGTGGATAGAATACTTGAAGAGTTTGATAGAATTAGGGTAGGCAATAGTAAGTCGTATGATGGGGCCAGAATAAAGGGGAAAGTAAATAAGCATAAATCAGGAATAATATGCATGAATGTGGATGCATGGAGTGTGGTTAATAAGATTGGTGAACTGCAGGCAAAGGTTGACAAATGGAATTATGATATTATTGCGATAACAGAGACCTGGCTCAAGGAAGGGCAGGACTCGGCCTTAAATATTCCTGGGTACAAGGTGTTTAGGAACCATAGGGAAGGAAGAAAATTGGGTGGGGAGGTAGCAATATTGATTAAAGATGACATTACGGTACTGGAGAGAGAGGATGCTCCAGTCAAGGACAGAATCTCTCTGGCTAGAGGGGAGGAATGGGAAAGGTGCAATAACATTGATCAGTGTAGTATATTGACCACCAACTAGAGGAAGCGATGTGGAGAACCACATTTGCAAAGAAATTACGGAGAGGTGCAAGGGTTACAGAGTGGGGGACTTTGATTATCCAGAAATAAACTGAGATAGGAATAGTACAAAAGGACAAGAGGGGCGAGAGTTCCTAGAATGTGTTCAAGATAATTTTCTGCAGCAGTATGTTTCCAGTCCAATGCACTTTTGGATCTGGTTCTGGGGAATGAGTTGCCCAAGTGGATCAAATATCCTCTAGGGGACAGAGAGCCTCTAGGGGACAGTGACCATTGTATCATAAGGGTTAAGTTAGTCATGGGAAAGGACAGGGGAAAATCCAGAGCAGGGATAATTAATTGGGGGAAAGCCAACTTCGATGGGATGAGAATGCATCTGAGTCAAGTGAGTTGGAATCAAATGTTGGTAGAAAAGACAGTGGCTGAACAATGGGCCACCTTCAAAGATAAAGTATTGTAGACAATGTCAAGGTACATTCCCCTGAAGGGGAAAGGAAGACAAATAAATCCAGAGGGCCCTGGATGATGTGAGAGATAGAGGTGAAGATGAAAAGGAAGAAGTGAGTCTGCGACAAATGTCAGGTAGAAAATACAGTGAAGAATCAGGCTGAATATAAAAGGACCAGAGGGGAAGTGAAGAAACTAATTAAAAAAGCAAGGAGAGAGCATGAGAAGAGGTTGTAAGTGAACATAAAAGGGAATCCTAAGGTCTTCCATGAACATGTAAATAATAAAATGGTGGTAAAAGGAAGAGTAGGGCCGATTAGGGACAAAAAAGGAGACTTGCATGTGGAGGCTGGAGAAATAGCAGAGGTGTTGAACGAGTACTTTGCATCTGTCTTTACAAAGGAAGAACTTGCTACCTAGGCTAAGGTGAGAGAGGAGGTAACTGGTGTATTAAAATAACTTACAACCGAGAACAAGGAGGTGTTGGAAAGGCTATCTTTACTTAAAATAGATAAGATGCCAGGACCAGATGAGATGCATCCAAGGGTATTGAGCGAAGTGAGAATGGAAATTGCAGAGGCACTAGTGATAATCTTCCTTAACCACAGGGGAGGTGCCAGAGGACTGGAGAATTGAGAATGTTAATCCCTTGTTCAAAAAGGGATGCAAAGATAAAGCTGGCAACCACAGTCCAGTCAGTTTGACATCATTCGTAGGGAAACTTCTGGAAACTATAGCACAGAATAAAATCAATAATCACTTAATCAAGTGCAGGACAATTAAGGAAAGCCAGCATTGATTAATTAAGGGAAAGTCATGTTTAACTAGCTTGCTGGATTTTTTGAGGAGGTATCAGAGAAGGTTCATAAGGGAAACGCTGTTGATGTTGTGTATATGGATTTTCAAAAGGCATTTGTGGGCAAAATTCTAGGTCATGGAATAAAAGGGAAAGTAGGCACTTGGAGAAGAAATTGGCTGAGTGATAGGAAAGAGTCGTGATAAATTATTGTTTTTTTCAGATCGGAAGAAGGTCTGTAGTGGAGTTCCCCGGGGTTTAATGTTGGGATCCTTGCTCTTCATGATATATATTAATGACCTAGAAAGTGGTGTGCAGGGCATGATTTCAAAATGATCAGATGATACGAAGATTGAAAACGTTGTCACCTGTGATGGGGATAGTCTTGAAAGGACGTAGATATTTGGTGAACTGGGCAGACAGGTGACAGATGAAGTTCAATGCAGAGAAGTTTGAGGTACTGTGGCTACAAGAACAGGTCAGAGGCTAGGAATAGTGCGACAAGTAACCCATCTCCTGATTCTCCAAAGCCTGTCCATCATCTACAAGGTACAAGTCAGGAGTGGGATGGAATACTCTCCACATGCCTGGATGAGTGCAGCTCCAACAACACTCAAGAAGCTTGACACCATCCAGGACAAAGCAACCCACTCGACTGGGACCACATCCACAAACATTCACTCCCTCCACCACGAACACACAGTAGCAGCATCTACAAGATGCACTGCAGGAATTCACCAAGGCCCCTTCGACAGCACCTTCCAAACCCATGACCACTACCACCTAGAAGGACAAGGGTAGCAGAAAGATAGGAAAACCACCACCTAGAAGTTCCCCTCCAAGCCGCTCACCATCATGTTTGGAAATATTTCGCCATTCCTTCACTGCCGCTGGGTCAAAATCCTGGAAATCCCTCCGTAACAGCACTGTGAGTGTATCCACACCACATGGACTGCAGCGGTTGAAGAAGACAACTCACCACCACCTGCTCAAGGGCAAGTAGGGATGGGCAACAAACGCTGGCCCAGCCAGCAAAGCCCACATCCCATGAATGAATTTAAAAAAAGATTAATTTGACAGGAAAAATATGGTGGAAGGGTTTAAAATAAAGGGACAGCCTCTAAAGGAGGTGCAGGAACAGAGCGACCTCTGTGTATACTTACACAGGTCATTGAAGATGGCAGGGCATGTTGAGAGTGCAGTTAATAAAACATATAGTATCTTAGGCTTTATTAATAGGGGCATTGAGTACAAGAGTAAGGAGATCAAGTTTAACTTGTAAAATACACTAGTTAGGCCTCATCTGGAGTACTGCGTCCAGTTCTGGGCACCATACTTGAGGAAGGATGTGAAGGCATTTGAGAGAGTACAGAGGAGGTTCACAAGAATGATTCCTGGGATGAAGAACTGTAGCTAAGAGGGTAGATTGGAGAGGTTGGGACTGTTTTCCCTGGAGAAAAAAGGCTGAGAGGAGACTTGATGGAGGTGTTCAGGATCCTGAGGGGTATGGACAGGGTAAATAATGAGGAACTGTTCCCAGTCAAGATCATCAAGCACTAGAGGGCACAGATTCAAAATAATTGGCAAAAGGAGTAAATGTGATGTGATGATTATCTTTCACCCAGAGGGTGGTTGGAGTCTGGAACAAACTTCCTGAGAGGGTGGTGGAGGCTGGTTCAATCGAGGTAGTCAAAAGGGATTTGGATTGCTATCTGAAAAGAGAGAATGTGCAAGGTTACAGGGATAAGGCAAGGGGGTGGGACTAGTTGGAATATTCTTTCAGAGAGCCAGTGCAGACTTGATGGGCCGAATGTCCTACTTCTGCACTGTAAAGATTCTATGATGCTGCGAAAATTAAAAACTCAACAGTTCTGGCAGGATGTGCAGAGAGATGAAGAGAGGTATTGCTTCAAGCCTAATATTTCTCTTCATCGGAATCCATATGACTGTTGTGAAGAAGAGTCATATTCGACTTGAAACGTCAAAACGTGGGTGAGACTTCGGAGTATAAAATAGTTCGAGAAGCGGTGAGAGTTGGAGAGCAGAGGTGACTGAGGGAGTTCAGTGAGGAGGGAGGAGGTGCTCCTTTCCATTTCTACCTTTCCTCAGAAAGAACAGCAGCAGCCTTGGTAAGTCGCACCTGGCGAGTAAATTAGAAAAGTGTAATATTTTTAAACAAGTAGCTATACTTGGATTTAACTGAGAAGCAACAGGAATTAGGGAAATTTAGCACCAATATAAAAAAGTAATATAAATAATTCAAAGTAGAATGAAGTTAACACAAAGGAAGTAGCATTAAGGCATGGCAGGGTAGCTCAGGCGAGTGGAATGCGTGCTCTCTAGTAAGTACAAGTTCATGGATGTCAGTGTCCTAGGCGATCACATGTGCAGGAAGTGCTGTCAGCTGCAGAAACTTGAGCCCCGGGTTTCAGAGCTCGAGCGGCGGCTAGAGTCACTCTGACATATCCACGAGACTGAGAGCCATGTGCATAGCACGTTCAGAGAGGTGGTCACACTGCAGCTTCAGGGCCTGGAGACAGAGGGGGAATGGGTGACCACCAGGCAGTCCAATAGAAGTAGGCAGGTAATGCAGGAGTCCCCTGGGGTCCTGCTCGCAAATCAGTTTTCTGTTTTGGAAGCTGGTTGCTCAGAGGAGTGCAGTCAGAACCAAATTTGTGGCACCATGAGCTGTACAGGAGGGGAGGTAGAAGAAAGGAAGAGCAATAGTGACAGGGGATTCATTGGCTAGGGGAATAGACAGGCGTCTCTGTGACTGTAGATGTGACTCCAGGATGGTATGTTACCTCCCTGGTGCCAGGTTCAAGGATGTCATAGAGTGGCTGGAGGACATTCTTCTGGGGAAGGGTGAACAGCCACAGTTCATAGTCAAAACTGGTACCAATGACTTAGGTAGGAAGGGGGATGTGGTCCTGTGATCAGAATTTATGGAGCTAGGTAGAAAATTAGCATTCAGGACCTCAAATGTAGTAATCTCTGGATTACTCCCAGTGCCACATGCCAGTGAGTACAGAAACAGGAAGAAAAAACAGATGAATGCAAGGCTGGAGAGATGGTGCAGGAGGCAGGGCTTTAGATTCTTGGGTCACTAGGACTGGCTGTCAGGGTGATAGCACCTGTACAAACTGCACGGACATCTGAACAGAGCTGGGGCTGAGTTTCTTGCGGAGCATTTTGCTAGAGCTCTTGGGAGGGCTTTAAACTAACTTGGCAGGGGTGTGGGAACCAAGAGAAAGTATTAGAGAGGAATACCAGGGTGCACAAAGTACTGGGAGGGAGAGATAGCACTGTTACAGAGAATAGTAAGTTAATAGGTGAAATCGGGGTGAGGGAGAAAGTAACAAAATCTAAGTCAGAGCTACTATGCATGTATGTGAATGCATGAAGTATAGTAAATAAGATTGGGGAGTTACAAGCACAGATTGCCATGTGGAAATATGATGTTGTAGTGATAACAGAGAACTGGCTCAAGGAAGGGCAGAACTGGGTGTTAAATATTCCTGGGTAAAAGGTGTTCAGAAGAGATAGGAAAGGAAGGAAAGGAGGAGGGGTGGCGGTATTGGTTAAGGAGAGCATTGCAGTGCTGGAGAAAGAGGATGTCTCAGAGGGTTCAAGGACAGAATCAATTTGCCTAGAGCTAAGGAACAAAAAGGGTGCAGTTACTATGCTCGGTGTAGTCTATAGACCGCCAAATAGTGAGAAGGATGTAGAAGAACAAATCTACAGGAAAATTATAGAGAAATGCAAGCATTACAGGGCAGTTATATTGGGGGGCTTTAATTATGCGAATGTAGACTGGGACAGAGGTAGTGTAAAGGGCGAAGAGGGGCAAAAGTTCCTAGATTGTGTTCAGGAGAATTTTCTGGACACAGTAGTATGTGTCCAGGCAAACAAGAAAAGATGCATTTTTGGACCTGGTTCTTGAAAATGAGGTGGGCCAAGTAGGCCAAGTGTCAATGGGGGAACATTTAGGAGACAGTGATTGGTGTATTGTACGTTTTAGGATGATGATAGAAAAGGACGATAGGCAATACAGAGTAAGAATAATTAACTGGACAAGAGCTGACTTCGATTGGGTAAGAATGGAGCTGGGCCAGATAGACTGGAATGAAAAATTTGCGGGAAAATCTATAGCTGAACAATGGGCTATCTTCAAAAAAAGAATTGGTTTCAGCACAGTCCACGTATATTCCATCAAAAGGGAAAGGTAGAGAAAACAAATCCAGAGTTCCCTGTATGAAAAAGGAGATAGAAATTAAGATAAAGAAGAAAAAGTGTGCTTATGCCAGGTGTCCGGTTGAAATTACAATTGAGAACCATGAGGAATACAGGAGGTTCAGAGGGGAGGTGAAAAATCACATTAGAGAAGTGAAGAGGGACTATGAGAAAAGACTGGCCACCAGCATAAAGGGGAATCCTAAAGTTTTCTATGGACATATAATTAGTAAAAAGGTGGTAAAAGGAGGAGTAGGACCAATTAGGAACCCAAAGGGAATTTACAAATGGACAAAGGGGCCATGGCTGAGGTATTAAATGAAGACTTTGCATTCATCTTTACCAAGGAGGTAGATGCTACCCAGGCCATGGTGACAGATGAGGAAACTCTGTCACAAGAAGGGTTCAAAATTGATAAGGTGGAAGTGTTGAATAGACTGTTGGTACTTAAAGTTAACAAGGCACTTGGACTGGACGAGATGCATTCTAGGAGTAGCACCACTACTGACCAAGCTAGCCAAGTCCTAAATGGCATAGCTGCTAGACAGGATCTGCAGCAGGTGGTGAGGGAAAAACATACTTGACCTCATCCTCACCAACCTGCCTGTCGCAGATGCATCTGTCCATGACAGTATTGGTAGGAGTGACCACCGCACAGTCCTTGTGGAGACCAAGTCCCGCCTTCAAATTGAGGATACCCTCCATCATGTTGTGTGGCACTACCACTGTGCTAAATGGGATAGATTTCAAACAGATCTAGCAACTCAAGGCTGGGCATCTATGAGGCGCTGTGGGCCATCAGCAGCAGCAGAATTGTACTCGAACAATCTGAAACCTCATGGCCCGGCATGTCCCCCACTCTACCATTACCACCAAGCCACGGGGTCAACCTTCGCTCAATGAAGAGTGCAGGAGGGCATGTCAGAAGCAGCACCAGGCATACCTAAAAATGAGGTGTCAACCTGGTGAAGCTATAACACAGGACTACTTGTGTGCTAAACAGCACAAGCAGCAAGTGATAGACAGGGTTAAGCAATCCCAAAGCCAATGGATCAGATCTAAAACAAAAACAAAAATACCTGGAAAAACTCAGCAGGTCTGACAGCATCTGTGGAGAGGAACACAGTTAACGTTTCGAGTCCGTATGACTCTTCAACAGAACAAAAATAGATAAGAGGTGAAATATAAGCTGGTTTAAGAGGGGTTGGGACAAGTAGAGCTGGATAGAGGGCCAGTGATAGGTGGAGATAACCAAAAGATGTCATAGACAAAAGGACAAAGAGGTGTTGAAGCTGGTGATATTATCTAAGGAATGTGATAATAAAGGTACAGATAGCCCTAGTGGGGGTGGGGTGGGGGGAAGGAATCGAAATAGGCTAAAAGGCAAAGATAAAACAATGGATGGAAATACATTTAAAAATAATGGAAATAGGTGGGAAAAGATAAATCTATATAAATTATTGGAAAAAAGGGGGATCGGAAAGGGGATGGGGATGGAGGAGAGAGTTCATGATCTAAAATTGTTGAACAGATCTAAGGTCAGATCTAAGCTCTGCAGTCCTGCCACATCCAGTCGTGAATGGTGGTGGATAATTAAACAACTCACTGGAGGAGGATGCTGCACAAATATCTCCATCCACACTGATGAAGGAGCTCAGCACAGCAGTGCAAAAGATAAGACTGAAGCATTCGCAACAATCTTCGGCCAGTAAGTGCCGAGCGGATGATCAATGTCGGCCTCCTCCGGAAGTCTCCAGCATCAGAGATGCCAGTCTGCAGCCAATTCGATTCACTCCACCTGATATCAAGAAATGGCTGAAGGCACTGGATACTGCAAAGGCTATGGGCCCTGACAACATTCTGGCAATAGTACTGAAGTTTTGTGCTCCAGAACTTGCTGCGCCCCTAGCCAAGCTGTTCCAGTACAGCTGCAACACTGGCATCTACCCGGTTATGTGGAAAATTGCCCAGGTATGTCCTGTACACAAAAAGTAGGACAAATCCAACCCAGCCAATTACCACTCCATCAGTCTACTCTCCATCATCAACAGTGCAATCAAGCAGTACTTGCTTACCAATAACCTGCTCACTGATGCCCCATTTGGGTTCCGCCAGGGTCATTCAGCTTCTGACTTCATTACAGCCTTGGTTCAAACATGGACAAAAGAGCTGAACTCCTGAGGTGAGAGTGACTGCCTTTGACATCAAGGCAACATTTGACCAAGTGTGGCATCATGGAGCCCTAGCAAAACTGGAGGCAATGGGAATCAGGGGGGAAACTCTCCACTGCTTGGAGTCACCCCTAGCACAAAGGGAGATGGCTGTGGTTGTTGGAGGTCAATCATCTCAGCTCCACGACATCACTGCAGGAATTCCTCAGGGTAGTGTCCGTGGCCCAACCATCTTCAGCTGCTTCATCAATGACCTTCCTTCCATCATAAGGTCAGAAGTAGGGATGTTCGCTGATGATTGCACAATGTTCAGCACCATTCGCAGTTCTTCAGATACTGAAGCAGTCCATGCCCAAATGCAGCAAGACCTGGACAATATCCAGGCTTGGGCTGACAAGTGGTAAATAATATTCGTGCCACACAAGTGTCAAGCAATGACCATCCCCAACAAGAGAGAATCTAAGCATTGCCCCTTGATGTTCAATGGCATTACCATCACTGAAGCAGCTTCCAAACCCACGACCACTACCATCTAGAAGAACAAGGGCAACAGATAGATGGGAGCACCACCACCTGGAAGTTCCCCTCCAATCCAGTCACCACCCTGACTTGGAAACATATCGCTGTTCCTTCACTATCGCTGGGTCAAAATCCTGGAACTCCCTTCCTAACAGCACTGTGGGTGTACCTACACCACATGGACTGCAGGGGTTCAAGAAGGCAGCTCACCACCACCTTCTCAAGGGCAACTAGGGATGAGAAATAAATGCTGGCCCAGCCAGCGAAGCCCACATCCCATAAATGAGTAAAAAAACAATTTGATATGGTGCCACACAACAGACCTGTGAGAAAAGTTATTGCTCATAGAATAAAAGGGACAGTGGTGACATGCATACAAAATTAACTGAGTAATAGGAAACAGGGAAACAGGTTTGTAGTGGAGTTCCCCAGGGGTCGGTATTGGGACCCTTGCTTTTCCTGATATATATTAATGATCTAGATCTTGGTGTGCAGGGGACAATTTCAACATTTGCAGATGATACGAAACTTGGTATTGTTGTAAACTGTGAGGAAGGCAGTGTAGAACTTCAAAAGGACATAGACAAGTTGGTGGAGTGGGCAGATTGTTGGCAGATGAAGTTCAAGCGGAGAAGTGTGATGTGATACATTTTGGTAGGAAGAACATGGGCAGACAATATAAAATAAGGATTAAATTTTGAAGGGGTTTCAGGAGCAGAAAGACCTGGGTGTATTTGTGCATAAGTCATTGAAGGTGGCATGACAGTGGAGAGAACAGTTAATAAAGCATATAATATCCCAGGTTTTACTGATAGGGGCACAGAGTACAAGAGCAAGAAGGTTATGCTGAATTTATACAAGACACTTTTAGACCTCAGTTGGAGTATAGTGTACAGTTCTGGATGTCACATTATAGGAAGGATGTGAACACATTGGAGAGAGTGCAGAAGAGATTTACAAGAATGATTCCAGGGATGAGAAACTTCAGTTATGAGGATAGATTGGAGAGGTTGGGACTGTTCTCCTTGGAAAGAAGGTGGCTAAGAGGAGATTTGATAGAGATGTTCAAAATCACGAGGGGGCTGGACAGAATAGATAGGGAGAAATTGTTCCCACTTGTAAAATGAGCAAGAATGAGAGGGCATATATTTAAGGTGATTTGCAAAAGGAGCAAATGTGATGTGAGGAAAAACGTTTTCACACAGCGAGTGGTTAGGGTTTGGAATGCACTGCCTGGAAGTGTGGTGGGGGCAGGTTCATTCGAGGCATTCAAGAGGGCATTCGATGATTATTTGAATAGAAACATTTTGCAGAGGTATGGGGAAAAAGTAGAGCAATGGCACTAGATCATAATGCTCGTTTGAACAGCCGGTGCAGAAACGATGGGCCTAATGGCCTCCTTCTCTGCTGTTAAAGTTCTGTGGTTATGTGAAATCTCTTTCTCTCTCCACATATGCTACCAAAACTGTTGGGTTTTTTCCAGGATTTTGTGTGTTTGTTTCTCATTCAACTCCACTCACTCCCTCCCAATGAATTGTTTTGTTATGCATATCCACATGTGTCCTAGGTATGCCTGCCATTTTTCTTGCAATATGTGGAACATTTATTATTCCAGTCCTACTCAGGCCTCCTCCCTCATCTCTTTTTTCCGGGTGCATTGATGACTGTATCGGTGCCACCTCGTGTTCTCACCTTGAATTGGATTATTTCATTGATCTTCTACTCCCACCTCATCCTCACCTTTATCTGATCCATCTCTGACCCGTATCTTGCCTTCCTCGGCTTTTCTCTATCCATTTCCAGAATTTAGCTATTAGCTAATTTTCAATCCAAACCCACGGACTCCCACAGATACAACAAATACACTTCATCACACCCTGCTTCCTGCAAGGAATCCATTCCAGTTTCCTACTTTCTCCATCACCGTTGCACCTGTACTGCTGATGCAGCCTTCCACATCAGCTTCCAACCTGTCATCTTCTTTCCTCAATCGAAGATTCTCAGTCAGCGTGTTTGACAGGGCCCTTTGTGTTTGATCCATTTCACACACTTCTGCTCTCACCCATTCACCCTCCCCCCACCTCCACCCCCAGAACCTTGATAGGGTCTTCTTTGTTCTCACATTCCACCCCAGCAACCTCCATATTCAATGGTGAATATTCAGCATGATGCAACCACCAAGTCCATCTTCACCTGCCTTCCCTTTCAGCATTTCACAGGGACCGGTAATTGCGCTTGAGAAGGTGGTGGTGAGCTGCCTTCTTGAACCGCTGCAGTCCATGTGGTGTAGGTACACCCACAGTGCTGTTAGGAAGGGAGTTCCATGATTTTCACCCAGCGACAGTGAAGGAACGGAGATATATTTCCAAGTCAGGATGCTGAGTTACTTGGAGGGGAACTTCCAGATGGTGGTGTTCCCATTTATCCGCTGCCCTTGTCCTTCTAAATGGTAGTGGTTGTGGTTTTGGAAGGTGCTGTCGAAGGAGCCTTGGAGATATATTGCCGTTCCTTCACTGTCGTTGGGTCAAAATCCTGAAACTCCCTTCCTAACAGCACTGTGGGTGTACCTACAACACATGGACTGCAGCGGTTCAAGAAGGCAGCTCATCACCACCTTCCCAAGGGCAATTAGGGATGGGCAATAAATGCTGGCCCAGCCAGCGAAGCACACATTCCGTGAATGAATTTAAATAAACAAGCAGCTCCCAGACAAGGACAGATACAAGGGTCAGTAATATCTTCCATCCAGTCAAGATAAAAGGACAGGAGCAGAGAAGAAACAAAGCTCCAGGTTAAAGAAAAAGCTGGTGGTAGGAGACTTGAAGAAAAGAGGGCTGGAGAGAAGCACAGAAGAAGGGTGGGGAGAAGGAGGGTAGGGGGGAGTCGAAGGTGGGTGACTCCATGCTGTGGGCCATGAGGGCGATGGTACAGTTTTGGAGCTGTGGTGTTCTGCATCACATGGCCGAAGATCTGGAAGTGTGGCTGGAAGGTGAGTGAGTGTATGTGGAGATGCAGAGGAAAGGAATCTAAGAAGGTGAGATTGAATCCCTGGAGAAGCCTTCCTTTTTCTTCCTTTTTGAAGCTGTCCAAGTAGGAACAACGTTCGGAGAGAATGCCAAGGCGAGTTCTTCCAACGCAGAGCTTGGACACCCTCGTAAGAAAGACAGAGTTTCAGGGAGACATACCGGATTTGGTGCTCCACACGATCATCCTCCTACTCCTCTACATCTCTCTCTTTCTACCTACCATTCCTGTCATTAGTCGCTCATGTACATTTTTGATTTCCTCTTAAATGCAACTATGAAATTTGTCTCAACCACTCCTTCTGATGGTGAGTTCCATATTCTCAGCATACTCTGGAAAGAGACATCCTGCTGAATTCTCTGCTGGATTTCTCAGAGACTATCTTCTATTGATAGCATCCCACAAATGGAACGAGCTTCCAGCATCTACCTTACTAAACCCTTTTACAATTTCAAAGATACCTATCAGGTGGCCCCTCAGCCTTTTGTTTGCTAGGGAAGTATTTCAGCCTTCTGAACCTATCCTGACTGATCCATAATCAGTTCAGGAAACCCCATAATTAATATTTTTGTGACACAGACATATATCAGATTGGTAGGATCTGCTCAATGGAATCAGGAAGATACACGTACAATTCGGTTTCACATGGAGAAGTTGTGCAGGTTGGAATTCCAAGGGAAATGGAGTTGGAGAGTTTACAGCACTTTGAAATAGAAGTCAATTATTGCAGCAACAGAAGGTGGACAGGTTTAAAACTTTGGGATGCATCAGCCAGGCAGTTCTCTCTCCCTGTCCTCTGTTTACCTACTTTCCTAATTCATGTTTATTGCCACCCAGGTAAATAAAGTCAGTTAAATGTAAACAATGAAGGAATGTATTTTGGATCATGTTGAGGAATAGTCATCAAAGAGACTTGCCAGAATAAATGTTTTGAGTATCAAAGTCTGCTTCATTGTTCCTCAACTCCAGAAAGATGTTAAATGTGCCCAGTGCGATATGTGGTAACAGGGAAGATATTAGCCATATCATCAGGTTTTGTGAGAGGAGTCGAGCGAGAAGATACTTGGAGCTACCAAGGGGACTTGAAAAGGGATTTGAAGGGCATGATGTGTAATGGCTGTAAACAGCCATGTGGGACTAATGACAGGAAGTGTAAACAGATAGAATGAGATGTAAAGGAATGGGAGGGTGATTGTGCGGAACATAAAATCCGGCATGTCTCAATGACATTCTGTCTTTCTCCTGAGGGTGTCCAATCACCATATTTGAAGAACATGCCTTGAGATTCTCACCAAACGTTGTTGAGTGTCCAAAACATAAGATGCCTTTGGAGGGCCTGGAATCCAAAGGTACCAAGAGGAATTGGAAATGAATTTGAAGGGCATGGTGTGCAATGGCTGTGAAGAGCAACTTCAGCTGGCAGGACTAGAGACAATTTGGAATAGTGTGATGTTGGAGGATTGCGAGTTGGCATAGAATAAGCTATAAGCATCGAGATTCAGTGGATCAAGGCCATGCAAGATGAGAAATCTTAACCTTGGTAGAGATTCTATAAGGAACAATACTGAGTTAATTGTCTGTGGCACATCCATCTGATTTTACCTTTTGTTGACTTGAATGTGCAGGGCCCTCAGGCACAAATGCTGGGCGAGTAATTCAATATTGTAAATTCCAACACATTGTCCCTAAAGTTATATTAAAGATGGACAAAGCAACAGCAGGGATAATATGAACAAAACAAATCTCATTGGCTGTGGTAATCTATTAGTCATTCGGTGATTCAGTATCTTTTCATTATAATATAGTTCTTTCAATTTAAATTCTTGATTTCAAAATTCTCATTCTTGCTTTCAAATCCTTTAATCACCTGACCCCCTCTTTGCTAATTTGATCTTTTCCAGCTCCACAATCCTTGGAGACCTCTGCTGTGCTGCTCAAATTCTGGCCTCGTGTGCATTGGCATTTGTTTTTTCACCATTGGTGGCCATGCCTTCGGTTGACCAGGCCCCACACGCCGGCATACCCTCCTGACACCTCTCAGCCTGGATTTCTGCCTTTGACACCCTCTTTAAAACCTACTTCTTTGACCAGACATGTGGTCATCTGTGTTGTTGCCCATTATGTTTTCTTTCAGGGAAAACATGAACATGGCGTCAACGGAATATAAGCATTGCAGGTATATTTTGGGATACACTTTAAAACATCAAAACCTTCAATTAGAATTCTACTCTAAATTATATTTTACATCAGGCACTCACTGTGATGGTTTTACTCTGTTGGTGATTGTTTCCAGGGTTCAGTGTGAATAAAGCAATCTCTGAACATTTCTTCCTTCTGATGACATCCCAGCAATAAACTTGAAAGTTGACCGTGCCTTCTGCGGCATGCAATTGAATACTGACGCTTTCCTTCACCCCAATGTGAATGATGTTTGGCGCCGTAATCAGATATCTAAAGAAAATATGGAAGAGCTTTATTGCATTCTTTACAGTGAGCTTTAGCTTATTAGTTAATTGAAGCAACCAGACATTAGATGAAAATTAATCTCAAGAGGATTCACATGGGCAGTCTCATACACCACCAATAATCCAGCACCCCGTTGTTCCCTGATATACATTGGCTCACTGTTAGGCAACGCATCTAATTAAAAAATCTAATACTTGTTTCCAAATCCGGCTAGAGTCACACCTCGCCCTATCACCATAATTTCCTCCAGCCCATCACCATCTCTTTCCTCCTCCAATTCTGACCTCTTGCACATCCTCGATTTCAATCACTCCATTACTGAGGGCAGTGAGCTTGGACATTGCCTCCCTAACATTGCCTCACAGCCTCTCAATCTTCATTTAAGTTGCTTCATAAAAGGGACATCTTTGACCAAGCTTTTGATCACATGCCTTAATGTCCTTACGCCACTTAGTGCAAAATGTATCTGGTTACTATTCCTGCAAAGAGACTTTGGTTGTTACACAGCATTACAGTTACCACATAAATGTCTGTCATTGAATTCCCTGCTTCTGGTTTTGAGCTGCTGCCTGAGGTGGATTTTTTTTTAACCACAAAATATTTTTATTGAGAAGCCGGAAGCTGGACAGGTGGCTGAGGTGGTGGTGGGGGAGCATTTTAGTGATAGCGACAACAGCATGGTACAGTTTAAGTTTGATATGGACAAAGAAATAGATAAGTTGCAAAAAAATGTTTTGGATTGGGGGAGTGACCGGATTTTAGTAAAATAATGCAGGATCTGGCCACGGTAGTCTGGGAACAGCTACTTGTGGGGAAATCTACAGAGGAGCAGTGGGGGGCGTTCGAAAAGGAAATAGGGAGGGTACAGGCTCAACATGTTCCCTCTAGGGTGATAGGAAGGAGTAACAAGCCCAAAGAGCCATGGATGACCAGAGATATTCAGGATAGGAAGAGAAGGAAAAGAGAGGCTTTTAGCAGGTACGAGGGAAGCAAATCAGCAGAGGCATTAGTGGAGCACAGAAAGTGTAGGGTGGAGCTTAAGAAAGCAATTCGGAGAGCAAAGAGGGGATATGAGAAAGCTCTGGCTGGTAAAAGTAGGGAAAATCCCAATATATTCTATAAATATATCATTGGGACGAGGATAACCAGGGAAAGAGTAGGGCCCATAAGGGACCAAGGGGGCAATCTATGGGTGGAGCCAGAAGACATTGCTAAAGTGTTGAATGAATACTTCACATCCGTCTTCACCCAAGAGAATGAGGGTGAAGGTATGGAACTCGAGGATAGAGACTGCGAGGTTCTTGAGCAAATTGCTATAGGGAGTGACAAGGGATTGGAGATGTTGGCAGGCTTAAAAATGGACAAATCTCCAGGTCCGGATGATTTGTTACCCAGACTGCTGAGAGAGGCAAGGGAGGAGATCACAGGGGCTCTGACCTAAATTTTTAATTCCTCTCTGTCCACGGGAGAGGTGCCAGAGGACTGGAAAACAGCCAATGCGGTTCCGCTATTTAAGAAGGGTTGTATAGATAAGCCAGGGAACTACAGGCCAGTGAGTCTCACATCAGTGGTAGGGAAACTATTGGAGAAAATTCTGAAGGAGAGAATCTATCTGCACTTGGAGAGACAAGGTTTGATCAGGGATAGTCAGCATGGCTTTGTCAGAGGGAGGTCACACTGAACAAATTTAATTGAATTTTTTGAGGAGGTGACCAGGTGCGTAGATGAGGGTAGTGCAGTTGATATAGTTTATATGGATTTCAGCAAAGCCTTTCACAAGGTCCCACACGGGAGACTTATAAAGAAGTCAAATGCACATGGGATACAGGGTAATTTGATAAGTTGGATTCAAAATTAGCTTAGTTGTAGGAGACAGAGGGTGATGACAGAATGATACTTTAGTGACTGGAAGCCAGTGTCCAATGGCGGACCACAGGGATCTGTGCTGGGACCCCTATTATTTGTCATTTATATATTTATGGGGGATAGGATTAGTAAGTTTGCGGATGACACAAAGATTGGCCGGGTGGTTAACAGTGAGGTTGAGTGTCTTGAGCTACAGGAAGATATAGACGGGATGGTCAAATGGGCAGATAAGTGGCAGATAGCATTTAACCCTGAAAAGTGTGAAGTGATACACTTTGGAAGGAGTAGTTTGACAAGGAAGTATTCAATGAATGGCACAACACTAGGAAGTTCTGGGGAACAAAGGGACCTTGGCGTGTGTGTCCATAGATCTCTGAAGGCGGAGGGGCATGTTAGTGGGGTGGTGAAAAAGGCATATGGGAGACTTGCCTTTATCAATCAAGGCATAGATTACAAAAGTAGTGAGGTCATGTTGGAGTTGTATAGAACTTGGTGAGGCCACAGCTGGAGTACTGTGTGCAGTTCTGGTCGCCACGTTATAGGTTGCACTGGAGGGGGTGCAGAGGAGATTCACCAGGATGTTGCCAGGGATGAAACATTTAAATTATGAAGAGAGGTTGGATAGACTTGGGTTGTTTTCGTTGGAGCAGAGCAGATTGAGGATCGATCTGATCGAGGTGTACAAGATTATGAGGGGCATGGACAGGGTGGATAGGGAGCAGTTGCTTCCCTTAGTTGAAAGGTCAGTCACAAGGGGGCATAAGTTCAAGGTGAGGGGCAGGAGGTTTAGGGGGTACGTGAGGAAAAACCTTTTTACCCAGAGGGTGGTGACAGTCTGGAATGTGCTGCCTGGGAGGGTGGTAGAGGCGGGTTGCCTCACATCCTTTAAAAAGTACCTGGATGAGCACTTGGCATGTCATAACATTCAAGGTTATGGGCCAAGTGCTGGTAAATGCGATTAGGTAGGTAGGTCAGGTGTTTCTCACGTGTCGGTGCAGACTCGATGGGCTGAAGGGCCTCTTCTGCACTGTGTAATTCTGTGATTCTGTTGTTAGTGAATAATTTATGATTATATTAGTGATATTTATGGATGTGATCTTCTCTACACTGAATAGGATGTCAAGTATCTGTAACAGGGAAGGAATTGCCATTTAGTGGTAAGCAACTGTATGTGGGAAGGAACATATGATGCCATCCATATGTCATGTCACAGAAAGTGTTGACCCAGGTTCTTGAACAAGCAGGTGAAACTGGTCTTAAAGAGATGGTGATAAACCACATGTTTTTTTGGAGCCAAGTGTCTGTCTGGGCCTTTACATGAATGAACTACAATTGTGAGGGCCAGAGAGAGTGAGGACATCTGTGAACAGCTTTTTATTATTCGTTGATGGGATATGGGATATGGGTGTCGCTGGCTAGGCCAGCATTTATTGCCCATTCCAATTTGCCCTTGAACTGAGTGGCTTGCAAGACCATTGCAGAGGGCATTTAAGGATAAACCACATTGCTGTGGGTCTGGAGTCACGGGTAGGCCAGACCAGGTAAGGACGGCAGATTTCCTCCCCTAAAACATTAGTGAACCAGATGGGTTTTTACAACAATCGACAGTGGTTTCATGGCCATCATCAGACATTTAATTCCAGATTCTTTTTATGTGTGGAATTCAATTTTCGCCATCTGCATGGTGGGTTTTGAACCCGAGGCCCCAGAGCGTTCCCCTGGTTTTCGGGATTACTCGCCCAGTTTTTCAGATAATTGACATTTTATTTTTTTGGCATGATCACTATTATACTTCTAAGTTCATATTCTAATTGATTTCAAATTCTATCATCTGTCCTGAAGGCATTCGAACTCAGTTCCCCACAGCACTATCCAGCCTCTCGTTGAATACAGCTCCTGCTGGTCTTCTTTCAAACCAAAACTTTGCGGAATTATTTGTGTTGGTCCCAAAAGGTCTAAATCTTCATTTATACTGCTTCTCTGGGCCTAGGGCAGGTCATTTGGAGAAGTCGGCAGCAAGTTGGGAGCAGGCAGTGGAAAGGTCAGCCTGTAGACACTGCCCACTTGCCTGGATGAGTGCAGCTCCCACAACACTGTAGAAGCTTGACACCATCTGGGACAAAGCAGCCCCGCTTGATTGGTACCACATCCACAAACATTCACTCCCTCCACCACCAACTCACAGTAGCAGCAGTGTGTACCATCTACAAGATGCACTGCAGGAATTCACCAAGGCTCCTTCAACAACACCTTCCAAACCCACAACCACTACCGCCTGGAAGGACAAGGGCAGCAGACACATGGGAACACCACAACCTGGAAGTTCCCCTCCAAGCCACTGACCATCCTGACTTGGAAATATATCGCTGTTCCTTCACTGTCGCTGGATAAAAAATCCTAGAACTCCCTTCCTAACAGCACGGTGGATGTACCTACACCACGGGGACTGCAGTGGCTCAAGAAGGCAGCTCACCACCACCTTCTCAAGGGCAACTAGGGATGGGTAATAAATGCTGCTCAGCCAGCGAAGCCCACATCCCGTGGGTGAATAAAAAATATAATTTCTAAAAATTGGCCCTTGATTTGTTTTTGTATCTTAGTTAAAGAATATTCTTCAATGCAGACATGGAATTAAAATAAATGCTAACATTCTATTACCCTTCCTGCTTGCTTTTGGTCATAGAAGATTTTATATTTGCAAATATGCAAATAAATGTTAGTGGCAATGTGAAGCCTAATCGCTTCAATGTGATCAAGTGTATACTGGGTACAATTTCTCAAGCAAGGACTGTAACCCAAAGACTGCAGGTGCATGTATCCATGGATTAGAAACAAATTTTTGTACTTACGAAGGCGCTTGCTCAGTTATTGATGCGACTGTGTAAAGGCACAGTAGAAGCAGAAACATTCTCACCAATTCAATGAGAGAAGACAGACTGATTAAAGAACTCTGGGTCTATCTGCACAAATATCAGTCACTCCTCCATGTAAATAGAGACAGTCAGCAATATCGATTGAAAATTATTTATTTACTGCCTGTAATTGTGTTGTCTACTGAATGACTTTGTCTGCTAACACTTTCTGACAATTATAGGGCAAAGCTAAAAGGATGCACAAGGCACAAAAGAATAGAATAATAGGTTGATTAGGTCAGATGACAAAGGATGGGAGGATCGTATGGGACACAAGCATCAGCAGCGATGGATGGGGATTGCCTGTTTCTGTGCTGCTCTTTGCATGCAATTCAAGATCATGTGTTCTGTCCTCTAAGTACTCAATGTTTTATGCCCAATGTGAAGAGATTAAAGGAAGTTGGAAGGAGACAACACAAGAGGAATGAGAAAACAAAATGGCTGATAGAAGAGACAGCTCTCCTGAGAGAGGGGGGATAAAGTAAAATTGCTCTATAATTAAAATAGGTAACAGGTGATCTCATTGAAAAAGTCTTACAAGACTCGATGCTGTTCCTTCAAATTGAGTGTCTAAAATGATTGGGAATTGTCTCAGGTTAAGGATTTGGCCATTTATGACTTCACTTGGAGGGTTGTGATCCTTTGAAATTCTCAACCCAGAGAGCTGTGTGGGCTCAATGGTAGATTATCTCCAAGCGTGAGCTTTTCAAACACTCAGTGATTCAAGGAATAAGAGGATCTAGTGGGAAAGTGGAGCGGTTGTAAAAGGTAACCATGATCGTGTTGAATGACAGAAAAGGCTCAAGGAGCTCGTCTGGGAGATTATTGTTTCTGATGGCTTAACTTCCATGACTTCTGGGTGTCACAAAGCACTTTACAAACAATTATGTTTTATTATTTGAAGTATTGTCACTATTGTACAGTAGACAAGTGTTTTATCTCTGATTCCACAAAGATCCAAATGAACTAATAACTTCTTTGGTGATGGCTGAATTCAAAATTAACTGTGATTTAAAACATATATATATTGAAAAAAAACTGAATGTGCTCAGAAAACTGCAATCCCAATGTCCGTAGACAGAGTTTAATGATTGTATTTTAAAATAAAATGTAATCCCTGTTTAATGTACTGAATGATCCTGCATGTGTCAACCAACAGGAGTTGTTCCCAAGTCCAAGGTAGATGGTATTAATTATTAGCCAGCTCTGTGCAGGAATACGCATAAACAGTGTGATTGACCATAAGTACAATGCTCATGAGGTAATACAGATTTATGTTGCCATTTGACTATAAGATGAACTCTGTTTTACAAGAAACAATCAGGTTGTTTCTTTAAAACTGTCACGAAAGTATAATAATTCTCAGAATATTACTGTGAGTTATTGTAAAAGTAGGTTAAGAGTGGGATTTGGATAGTTTCTATGTGTGCATGTGGGATTTAATTGAATTGGAGACAGCTGGTCTGGAGGCTTTGACTCATCAAAGGAAGCCAGGTTTGAAATGCTAAATATGTAAACATGGCTGAAGTTTTAGAATGTGAGGCGAGGAGAATTTGCATTTTTAGATAAATCAGGGTAGTTTGAATTTCAAAGAGATGGTAGGATGTTTACACCTAGCCAGGGAAGCTAGGCCAAGCAGTGTGTTTATTTTTCCAGTATTTGTGCATCAGCCTGCTGTCACAGGAACTGAAGCTTGGAAAAGCCACTTTGAATTCTGCTGTCCAGGGTATTGTGGATCTTGCCTGGATCTGTTTAAAATCTATTTGTTTTTTTACAGTTGCCTTAACGGGGGTGTAACTGAAAGCCAGATTAATTAGGGGTTTTAGGAGTTATTATAGTAGTAATTTGTAGACCTACGTATGTGCTTGAAATCTCTTCCTTTGTTAATAAATGTTTAGTTTCATTAAAAATCTCTAGAGTCTAGGTGGACTTATTACAACTGAATTCAGAGCACATCTCAAAATAAAATACAAATTGCAAGATCACTGTGACCGCATGATCAAGCTTCCCTCATGGATTTGATCTGCCTGGCACACATCATCTGCCAACAAAAACCTTCATCAATATTTGTAAACATCAGTGGTTTAACAATCAAAAATTATTAGACAAACATTTCTCTTCACTTTTTTATCCAGAGAGTCCCATGTTGGTGAGGGTTATTTATTATAATTATAACGATGAACTTGTATAGAATTGTACAGCAGGAGATCATTCGACCAATCCTTCATCTGCTGGACTTTGAAAGTCCTGTCCATTTTGTTCGGTTTCTCTGCCCTTTTACTATGAAATCCTGTAAACGTTTTCTTTATTTATTATTTCATGGGCTTCACTGGCAAGGCCAGCATTTGCTGCCCATCCCTGCTTGCCTTGAATTGAGTGGTTTGTTCAGCCATTTCATAGGACAGTTTAGTCAGCCACATTACTGTGGGTCCGGAATCAGTTATATACAAGACCAGGTACGAATAGCACATTTCTTTCACTAATATCCTTTAGAAAAGAAACATGGGATTTAACAACAACAGTGATGGTTGTCATGGTAACCATTACCCTGACTTGTTTTAAATTTCAGATGTTTTATTTTGTTTCCGTGCTATTAGCCTGGTCCTTTGGATTACTAGTCCACTGACATTACAGATATTACTTCCTCCTCCCAAACCCCACCACGGCTCCTTTTCAAGTAGATTCCCAGCCCCCTTTTCAAAGTGCCTACTCAGTTTCATTTCATCACCATTCTAAACAATGCTCTCCAGATCATAGCAACGTGTGTGTGTGCGTGTGTGTGTGTGAGCAAGAGAGAGAGAGAGAGAGAGAAAGGGAGTGTGTGCATTTGTTCCTTTTTGTGTGTATCTGTGTATGTGTGTCTACATGTGTGTGTGTACATGTGTGCATTTGTTTGTATGTTGTTAGGAAATAGGGATAGCCTAAGTAAGTTATATTTGGATTGTTGGGTGTTAGGGATGAGTTTTAGCTTTAAAGTTTAAGTCTGATTTCTATTTCTGTATTTGTGTGTTAAGAAAAGGTCAAATTGAGTTTTAGTTTAATTTTAAAAGGTGCCTACATTTCTAATGAAAGTTTTTTGACTGTGACAGCTAAGTTAAATAAACAAAAGTAGAGAAACTGGGCTGTTGCCTAAAAATGAGAGGCAGGTCCCTCCCACAGTAAAACTAAAGAAACAACAGTTTTGAGTTCAGTTTGAAGACAGCTGCCAACCAGAAGCCACCTAGAAGGGACAGATAGTCAGTACCAAACTAAAATTGATTGAAAGTAGCTGCCAGAGAGAAAATGGAGCAAATAGGACAGATAGCAAATTCCAAGCTAAAGAAACGGCCCCAAAATCCAATGGAGTGGAACAGGAGAAAGTCCCAAGCAGACCTTCTAGTCAAAGGAAGGACAGAAACCTGGAAAAAGGTCCCGTTACATGACATTAAGAGTGAGGGCAAAAAGACTCCATGCTTCAAATTTAAAAAGAAAAAAGCTGCAGAAATCAGATTTAAAGAGAGAAATGTTTGCAAGAGGCCAGAAGGTCCAAAGAGACAACTGAAGGTCTGTAACTCTTTGCTATGGGCATGTGAAGCATTGGTATACTGTTGACAGCTGAGTCGGTGAAGCAGAGTGTGTGGAAGAAAGCTTGAGTGCATGTGATGGCCCAGGGGAGAGGAACATTGGAAGGAGTGTTCAAAACCCTGGAGGTGAACCCTTGTGGAAGGCATTGGAGAGGAACTGTTGGTTTAAGAGAAGATTTGAAAGTGAGTCGCTAGAGAGTGGAGATTGGAAACCCTCATGTGAAAGACGGAGTTCAATGAGACTGGTTGGCTCACGGTTGGCTCATGGTGTAAAAAGGATCCGGGCGGGAGTTGAGGAGAGATGCATAGCACCTGCTAGGGTGGAATCTGTCACTTGGTTTAAGACTGTGGTGTGTCTGACCATGGTTTGCCAATTGGTTTACATGGACTGTGTACTCACTGTGAACATTAGAGTATAAGGTAGCTTTTGTAAATTGCATTATCCTTACAAATTTGTATATATCTGTAAAGATATTGTTGTGGGTGAAGGAGTATTGTAATATAGTTCATCTTTTCTTGTTTAATAAATGTTTTATTCTTTTGCTAAAAGTTAATTAGCTGACTCCAGTGAGTCTGTTCAGTAGCCATTTGCCACGTATCTAAACAAACATATTAAAAGTTAGGATCTATAAAGCTAGGTTCCCCTCTGCGATCAGGCTGGTCCAGGGGTATCCTCAGCTGGAGATCATAACAAAGTGGGGGCTCGTCCAGGATTTGAAACATGGACTGCGGGTGATTGGACTCGGAATAATGATTGGTTCAGGATTATCATTATAAGGTGGGATTGTAAATCCGTGAACATTAGTGGAATCTGTGAATCCTTTTAAAACAAATATGTGGAGGTAGAGGTACTGGACATAGGAACTGGAGTTGCTGTGAGGTATTATATTCGAAATGGCTTTGGAGGTTGCTAAGACTTTTTTTGTAGATGAAAAATGTAACCCTGACTGGTTCATAGAAATTAACCAGGAATAAACTAATGGAATTGGTGGATTGGTTGGAGTTAGGATTACCTGAAGTGGATGAGGAAAGTTGGGATAATAGCAAAGCATTTAAAACTGGAAATGATAACAGAGAGACTAGGTTCTCTATGGGATGAGTCCATTGAGTTAGCTAAGATCCAGTTGTGAATGAAGCAACTTGAACATGAAAAGGAACTGAAAAAACTTGAATTAGAGGCAAAAGAAAAAAAGAAAGGGTATTTAAAAGGGAGCAAGTGGAAAGGCAGGAGAAAGGAAGGAAGCTGGAACTGGAATTTTGGGCAAGGGAGAAGGATAAAGAAAGAGCGACAAGGGAAAAAGAGGAATGAGAAATGGAATACCAGCTTAAAAAGCTGGACCTTAAGAGTTCTCAGGTGCTGAGGAAAGTTCGAATGAAACAAACATTTAACATAAAATGAAGTGGCCAAAATAAATCTGGACATTGCTTTTACAGTCTAGGTTGGTAGATACAGCTCATGAGGTTTATGCTTCATTTTCAGAAGAGGTATCAATAGATTATGACACAGTAAAAACAACTATTCTACGTGCAGATGAGTTGGTCTCTGAGGCATACAGGCAGGAATTTCAGAATATAATGAAACAACCTGGGCAGACCTATATTGAGTTTGAGAGGGTAAAGCAAAGTAATTATGACTGTTGGATATTGTAATTAAATGTTAAGACAACATATGAAATTATCCTTTTGGGAGAATCTAAAGATTCCAACTCCTCCTGTAGTTAGAACCCATGTTGAAGGTCAGAGGGTACACAGCTGCACAGTCAGCAGAGATGGCTGATGATTAGGAGCTGGTCCATAAATCTAAACCCTTTATCTGTCATCCCCACCGACCCGAGAAGGATAGAAGGTGGGATGGTGAAATGAAGGTAAGTAGCCAGGGAAGTGTTGGGAATTCCCAGGAAATGTCTCCTCAGGCCAGAAAGGAAGATCTTGAGGGTGGAAGTGACATTCGAAAGCCTAAATGTTTTCATTGTAACAAGGTGGGACATGTTAGGGCAGATTGCTGGAGATCGAATGGTAGACTTGTTCTAGCAGTAGGAATGCCTAAGGAATCCTCAGGAAAGGTAGCACCAGAAAAGGAAATGGTTGTTAAAACTTTAGCAGGAGTACAGGTGAAACATGTTCCCTCAGAACATACAGGAAAGGGTGATATGGTTCAGGATAGTCCAAAGAATTCAGACTATCAGAGGGTCTGGATGGTTTGTTTTGAAGGACGAAGTGTTCCTTTATTCCTCCAAAAAAAATAAACATCAAGATTTTGAGAGATACAGGGGCAGATCAATCATTCATAGTGGTTGATGATACAATTTGTGTTCTGGGTAGTTTTATGAAGGAAAACGTATTATTAAGGCATATTAGTGGAATTTATAAACCTGTTTATTTATGACGAGCCAACTTACAGATTCATTTTGTAAATGGATTCCCAAATCACCTATTGAACGCGGTGGATCTTATTCTGGGTAATGATTTGGCTAGCGGAGACAGTAATGTGGCATTGACTGCATTGCATCAGATGGTTGATCATGCTGATCTTAACCAACTTCAGAAAACTACTGTGACCAAAAATAAGATGCTTATTTCGATAACAAGAAATTGAAGGAAAACCTGATTAATGCAGAGAACAAACTTTAATGTATGAAAGAGAAGTTTGCTAATGAAAGAAGAGAATTGGTGAGAACAATCAAGAATCAGTCACAGAACGTAGAATACTTGGCTGAGAATAATTGGTTGAATGCAGAATTTTTAAAAAAAACAAAGTAATGAACTATTAGAACTCCATTATGAAAAGACTAATGAGATTCTCAAACTTCAGTGCAAACTGGAGAAAATGAAGGAGAAGGTGTGTGATATGGAGTGTCAGTTCCAAAGTTGTTCCTCTGAATAAAAACTCTTTGCTGAATTGTGGTCCAGTTGAGCAAAGAACTGACCCAAGTAACATTACTGGTGCATCAACTTCAGTAATGGACAATATGAAAACAATTAAAGGGAATGCAGAATTGGAAATCAAGAATTGCCAACAAAAAGGACTGAAGTCACAAAATAGTCAGGAAATGTCAATGACCAGAGATAATGATTTACAAGTGCTTGCTGGTGCTAATATACAAAATAAAGCAGTTAGAATCCAGGTAATTTGACAGTTTTCAAAATACCATTCAAAACCTGGAAAGGAGAAACATGATATAGTTTGCGGGTTATGTAAAAGAATTGAAGGGTTGGAATGAACTATGAAGCTCCACAGGGAGAACATAATTGACACTGCTCAAAAAGAAGTGGAAAAGATCTGTTTGAAATGGGATCAAATCAAGCAAATCATACCCCAGAGTATGAAATACTTTTGTACGAACATAAAAACGCATCTCAATAACATCCTTTAAATGGCAAAAAGAGATTTGGGGCAAAAAAGAAATGAGATGTTAATGCACAAAATGCCATTTTGACTTTGCTAAATGGAATGAAAATTTATTACATTTAGGTTTGGAAAATGATCTTGAGGATGGAATTACGCCTACATTGAACGAAAAGGACGATTGGGCTGTAGACTTAAATAAAATTTTTTTTGCTGAGTTAAAGACTGGGAATAAGAGGAAAAATAAACATAAAAGTTCAGTTATGATAATACTATGATATGCAAATCCTGCTAATCATTACGTTTGTTGACTTTAAGTACGTTTTTGTAATTGTACAATATGATGTGTAATGGTGACGAGATGGAAAATGTAGTTGTATAATAGATAATAAGCTATTGCTAGAGGTTTATGATGTTAAGCTTGTGTAAAGAGGATGGAAGTCCACTGTAAAGAAACCTTCATTATTACCTTCCTCCAAAGGGGGAAAGAAGAGAATTGGTGAGAACAATCGGGGATCAGTCACAGAAATTGACATAGTTTAAGTAAGTTATATTTGTATTTGTGGGTGTTAGAAATGAGTTCTAGCTTGAAAGCTTAAGTTTGATTTGTATTTCTGTATCTGTGTGTTAAGAAAGGTCAGAAGGAGTTTTAGTTTCACTTTAAAAGGGTGCTTGTATTTCTAATAAGGAGTTTTACGACCACTATAAAATAAAGGTAAACATACAAGGATAGAAGGATTGGAATATTGCCTAGCAACAGGGAGCCAGAGAGCAGGTCCCTGCCACAGACACACACACAGAAGAAGAGAAACAGCAGTTGTTTTGGAAGCTGTTTGAATGCAGTTGGTTCTGAAAGTTGCTGCCAGGAGAGACTGGAGCAAAAGTGACAGATAGCCAGTCCCAAGCTGAAGATACAACCCAAAAATCCAGGGGAGTGGAAGAGGGAAAAGTCCAAAGAAGACCTCCTAGTCAAAGGAAGGACAGGAACCTGGAAAAATATCCTGTTAAGTGACATTAAGTGAGAGAGGCAGAGAGAAAGGCTCCATGCTTCAGATTTAAAGAGCAAAAGCTGCAGAAAGCAGGTTTAAAATGAGAATAGCTTGCAAGAGGTTAAGAAGGTCTAAAGAGACTACTGAAGATCTGTAACTCTTTGCTATGGGCATGTGAATCAGTGGCGTACTGTTGATGGCTGAGTCAGAGAGACAGTGAGTGGAAGACAGCTTGAGTGCATGTGGTGACCCAGGGAAGAGGAACATCAGAAGGAGAGTTCAAAACCCTGGAGGTGAACCCTTGAGGAAGGCATCTGAGCAAAAACATCAGTTTGGGAGAAGATTTAAAGGCAAGGTCCTGAAGGCTCGACATTGGAAATCCTTATGTGAAGGACGGAATTCAGTGAGACTGGTTGGCTCATGGTGTGTCAAGTGTCTGGGGGGAGTTGAGGAGAGATCCATAGCATCTGGTTGAGGTGGCATCTGTCACTTGGTTTCAGAGTGTGGGGTGTCTGACCACAGGGTGCCATAGGTTTACATGGACTGGGTACTTACCGTGTGCATTAGAGTATAAGATAGTTTTTGTAAGTTGTGTTTTCCTTACAAATCTGTATACATCTGTCAAGGTATAGTTGTAGGTGAAGGAGTATTGTAATATAGTTCATCTTTTCTTGTTGAATAAATGTTTTATTCTTTTGTTAAAAGTTCATCAGCTGAGCCGTGTGCCTCTGTTCAGTAGCTCCTCTCCACATATCTAAACAAACAAAATAAAAGTTAGGATTTATCAAGCTGCGTCCCACTCTGGGATCGGGCATGTCCAGGGTTAACCTCAGCTTGGATCGTAACACTGCACTGGAGGGGAGAAAAAAAGAGTGGGAGAATAATAGTGATAGGGGATTCTATCGTAAGGGGAAATAGGTAGATGTTTCAGTGGCCACAGATGTGACTCCAGGATGGTATGTTGCCTCCCTGGTGCCAGAGTCAAGGATGTCACTGAATGGCTGCAGGACATTCTGAAGGGGGAGGGTAAATAGCCAGAGGTCATGTCCATATCCATACCAATGAAATAGGTAAAAAGAGGGATGAGGACCTGCAAGCAGAATATAAGGAGCTAGGAAATAAATTAAAAAGTAGGACCTCAAAGGTAGTAACCTCAGGATTACTCCCAGTGCCACGTGCTAGCGAGATCAGGAATAGGAAGATAGATTAAATGAATGCGTGGCTGTTGAGATGGTGTTTGAGGGGGGGGGGGGGGATTTAGATTCCTGAGGCATTGGGACCAATTTTTGGGTACGTGGTACTTGTACAGGCTGGACAGGTTGTACCCCAGCAGGACTGGGACTATATCCTCGCAGGGGTATTCACTGGGGGATGGTTTAAACTAGAGTGGCAGGGGGATGGGAACCTGAGTGGTGAAGCACAAGAGAGGGAAACAAGATAGAAATGAAAGACAGAAAAGTAAAAAGCAAAAGTGGAAGGCAAAGGAAACAGAGGCTAGCAGCAAATAGGGCAGTAGTACAAAAATGTGTGTAAAAAGATAAGTCTAAAGACTCTGTTTCTGAATGCTTGAAGCATTCACAATAAGGTAGATGAATTAACAGTAAACAGATACAATATGATTGTGGTTACAGAGACATGGCTGCAGGGTGACCAAGGCTTGGAATTGAATATTGAGGATATTGAGGAAGGAAAGGCAAAAAATAAAATAAGCTGGCGTGGCATTGTCAGTTAAGGATGAAATGAATGCAATAGTGAGAGAGGATATTGGGTCAGAAAAGTTATATGCAGATTCAATCTAGCTAAGAAGCAACAAGGAGTGCAAAACATTAGTGGGAGTTGTCTATAGGCCTCCAAATAGTAGTGGTAACGTAGGGGATGGTATAAAACAGGAAATTAGAGATGCATGTAACAATGGTGCTGTAGTAATCATTGGTGAATTTAATCTACATTTAGACTGGGCAAACCAAATTAGCAATAATACTGTGGTGGATGAAATCCTGGTGTTTGTACAAGATTTCTTTTAGACCAGTTCATCGAGGAACCAACTAGGGAACAGTCTAATCTATCCTAGATTTGGTTTTGTGCAATGAGAAGGGGTTAATTAATAATTTCACTATGGGGGTCCTTTAGGGAACAGTGACTATAACATGACAGAATTCTTCCTTAGGTTAGAAAGTGAAGTAGTCCAATCCGAATCCAGAGGGGACTAAATCTAAATAAAGGAAACTTATGGTATGAGGCATGAGTTGGCTAAGATTGGGAAACTTCATTCGGATAAGCAATGGCTAATATTTAAAGAACAAATGTATGCATTGCCACAGTTGTATATTACTTTCTGGAGCGAAAACACAACAGGAAAAGTGGCCCAACCATGGCTAACAAAAGAAATTAAGGCTAGGATTAGATCTTAAATAATATAAAGTTGCTAGAAAAAGTAGCAAGCCTGAGGATTGGGAGCAGTTTAGAATTCAGCAAAGGAGAACCAAGAGATTGATTAAGAGGGGAAAAATAGAGTATGAGAGTAAACTTGCAATGAATGTAAAAGAGGACTGTAAAAGCTTCCATAAGTATTTAAGAAAAAAAAATATTGGTGAAGGTGACAAATGTAGGTCCCTCACAGTCCAAAACAGGAGAATTTATAACAGAGACCAAGGAAGACAGAAATAACTTCCTAGAAATACTAGGGAAACAAGGGTCTAGTGAGGAGGACAAATTGAAGGAAATTAGTATCACTAAAACAATAGTGCTGGAGAAATTAATGCGACTGAAAGCCAATAAATCCCCAGGGCCTGATAGTCAATATCCCAGGGTGCTAAAAGAGGTGGCCATGGAAATAATGGATGGATTGGTTGTCTTCTTCCAAAATTCTGTAGATTCTGAAACAGTCCCAGCAGATTTGAGGGTGGCAAATGTAACCCCACTATTTAAAAAAGGAGGGAGGGAGAAAACAGCAAATTACAGACTGGTTAGCCTAACAACAGTGGTAGGGAAAATGCTAGAGTCTATTATAAAGGATGCAATAACAGGACACTTGGGAAACATCAACGGGATTAGACAAAGTCAACATGGACTTGTGAAATAGAAATCATGCTTGCAAACTTACTGGAGATTTTTGAGGATGTAACCAGCAGAAGAGATAAAGGAGAACCAGTGGATGTGGTATATTTGGATTTTCAGAAAGCTTTCGATAAAGCAGTTAGTGTGCAAAATTAAAGCACATGGAATTGGGAATTGGTTAGCATACAGGAAACAGAGTAGGAATAAATGAATCTTTTTCGGAATGGCAGGTGGTGACTAGTAAGGTACCATAGGGATCAGGGCTTGAGCCCCAGCCATTCACAATATGTATCAATGATTTGGATGAGGGAACCAAATGCAATATTTCCAAGTTTGCTGATGACACAAAATTTGGTGGGAATGTGAGCAATGAGGAGGAAGTTCAGAGGCTTCAAGGCGATTTAGACAGGTTGAGTGAGTGGGCAAATACATGGCAGATGCAGTATAAGGTTATAACAAAGAAGGCTGAGAGGTGACTTGATTGAGGTGTACAAAATTATGAGGGAAATAGAGTGGACAGGATAAAATTGTTTCCCTTGGTGGAGAATTCTAGAGCCAGGGGACATAGATTCAAGATAAGTGGCAGAAGGTGTAGGGGGGACATGAGGAAGAACTTTTTTACACACAGGATAGTGGATGTCTGGAATTCGCTGCCCAAGTTGGTGGTAGAGGCAGAAACTCTAAACTCTTTTAAAAAGTACCTGGATCTGCACCTTAAGTGCTGTAAGTTGCAGGGCTATGGGCCGGATGCAGAAAGGTGGGATTAGAAACGGCACCTGGGTGTCCTTGGGCTGGAAACGGTGGACTGGAGAAGGACGGGAGAGGGAGGGAAGGAGGCAAATGGGGAGGGAGCGGGGCAATGGGGAAGGGAGGGAGTGGGAAGTGTTGGGGGGATGGAAGAGGGAGCTGGAAGGGGAGGGAGGAAGGGGGAAGGGAGGAAGGGAATGGGGAGGGAAGGGGTATGGGGAGGGAGGGAGGGATGTGGGGAAGGGGAGGGAGGGACATAGGGGGGAATGGGGAGGGGCAGAGGGGGAGTGGAGAAGGTGGAGGTGTGGAAAGGGGGGTGGGGTGCAGTTTGTGTGTGGGAGGGAAAGAGGGTTGGAGGCAAGGGGGAGGGAGGAAGGGGGATGTAGGGATGGTTGAAGTGGTAGTGAGGGATGGGGTGATGGGTGTGGGAGGGAGGGAAGGTGGAAGGGGGAGGGTGGGAAGGTGACGGGGGAGGGAAGGGGATGGAGCTAGGGGGAAAGGAGGGAGGTGGGGAATGGAGAGTGGGGGATTGTGGATGGTGGGATGGGGGAAGGGGAGGGGTGGAAGGGGGAGGGAGTATGGGGGGAGGGGAGGGAGTGGGGGAATGGGGAGGGATTGTGCGAAGGGGGAGGAAGGAATGGGGGAATGGTGAGGGAGGGGGAAGGGGAGAGAGGGTGGGATGGGGGGCATGGTGAGGGAGGTGGGAAGGAGAGAGGGAAGGTTGGGGGAAGGTTAGCATGGGAAGGGGAAGGTGTACGTGGGGGAAGTTGGAGGGAGGGAGGGATAAAGGGTGGGAGGGGGGAAGGGATGGGAGAGGGGAACGGGGAATGAGGGAGGGAGGGATGGGGAAGGGTGCAGGAGGGAGGGAGGGATGGGGGAAGTGTATGAGAGGAAGCAGGATGGAGGTATGGGGGAAGGGTGTGGGAGGGAAGGAAGGGCAAAGAGGGGAAGGTGAAGGAGGCGGGGAGGGAGGGTTGGAAGGGGGAGAGAGGGAGAGTTGGGAGGGGGAGGGAGGGGTGGAAACGTTAGATGGGAAGGGGAGGGAGATAGGGGAAGGGTGAGATAGGGAGGGGGAAGGGATAAGGGTGGAGGGTGGAGGGAAGGGGAGGGAGCGAGGGGGAGGCGAGGGGTGAAGGGAAGGAGGGGAAGGGTGAATGGGAAGGGGAGGGGGAAGGGGAGGGATGGAGGGGGGGACGAAGGGGAAGGAGGGGGAGGGAGGGAGTGGAGAAGGGGAGGGAGGGAGTGTGGAAGGGGAGGGAGGGGTGTGGAAGAGGGAGTGGGGAAGGGGGGAAGGGGAAGGGAGGGACAGGGGAAGGGGGAGTGAGGGATGGGGAAGGAGGAAGGAGGGAGGGGAAGGGGAGGAAGGGAGGTTGGGAGGGGGAAGGTTGCGGGGGAGAGAGAGAGGGTGAGGAAAGGCAGGAGGGTGAGGGGGAGGGAGGGAGGGGTGAAGGGGAGGGAGTGAGGGGTGAATGGGAGGAGATAGAAGGTGAGGTATGGGGAAGGTGGAAGGTGAGCTAGGAGGGGGGACGGTGGAGGGAGGCATGGGGAGGGAAGGAGGAGGGAAGTGGGATTAAGGGAGTGGGGAAATGGGCTGGAGGGAAGGGGGAGCTAGGGAGGGGGAAGCAGGAAGGAGGAAGCATGGTAAAGTGGAGGGAGGGAGGGGTAAGGGGAGAGTGGAAGGGAGATGGATGGGGTGAAGGGTGAGGGGGGAAGGGGAGGGTGGGATGGGGAAGGGGGTGGGAGGCAAAGGAGAAGGAGGGGCGAAGGGGTATTAAGGGAGGTGGGGAAGTGGGAGGGAGGGAAGGGGAGGTAGGGAGGGGGAAGGGTGCGGGGGGAGCGTGGGAAGGGGGAGGGAGGGGGAAGTTGGAGGGAGGGGGGTGAAGGTGAAGGGATGGAGGGGGGATGGGGAGGGAGGAAGGGGAAGTGGGTGGGAAGGGGCAGGAGGAAGGGATAGGGGAGGGAGGGAGGGGAAGGGGTGGGAGGAGGGGGAGGGGGGAATGGTAGGGTGGCGGGAGGGAGGGGGAATTGTAGGGAGGTGGGAGGGAAGGGGAGGGATTGATGGAGGGAAGGGAAGGGTAAAAGGAAGGGAGGGTAAGGGGAGGGGTGGGAAGGTGGGGATAGGGGAGTGAGAGAGGGACGGGAAGCAGTGGAGAGGGAGGGGAAGCAGAAGGGGAGGGACGGAGGGAGGAGGCAGCAGTTGGGAGGGGGTGGAGGGGAAGGGAGGGAAGGGGAAGGGATGGGAAGGGGACGGATGGAGGAATGGGGAAGGGTGAAGGTGGGAGGGATAGGGGGAAGTGGGAGGGAAGGAGTGATGGGGAAGTGGGTGGGAGGGAGGGATGAGGGGAAGGGGAGGGAGGGATGGGCAAGGGAGAGGGAGTGGGAGGTGAAGTGAGGAAAGGGGAGGGGGAGTGAAAGTGGAGGGAGGGAGCAGTGGGGAAAGGGGAGAGAGGGGGAAGGGGGAGGGAGGGAAGGGTGGGTGAAGAGGAGGGATGGACAGAAAGGGGAGGGAGTGGGGAAGGGGGAGGGAGGTAGGGGGAAGGGGAGGGAAGGATGGATGGGGCTATGGGGAGAGGGGAGAGATGGAGATAATGGGGAGGGATGGAGGGAAGGAATGGGATGAAGGGAGGGAGGGGTGAAGGGGAGGGAGTGAGGGAGGGTGGGGGATGGTGGGGGGAAGGGGAAGGGGATGGAGGGTAGGAATGGTGAAGGAGGCAGGGGGCAAAAGCAAGGTGTGATGGGGATGTTGGGAGTGGGGATGGGGAACGGAGGATGGAGGGAGGGG